>NC_139685.1:2500-263137 GCF_964106915.1 Podarcis gaigeae | reverse complement strand
GAATCACCTCCAACCAAAGCAGAAAAGGTCTTTTGGGTTCCATCCACTTAAAAAGAAAGACGATCAAGCTCTGATTGGTTTTGTTGCAAATTGATGTTTTTAGGGTTAGAATGCACATTCACCAAAAATTCTCAGAGTGAAATGTTTCTGAACAGCCTTAATCAAGCATAGGTGTTTTGGTTCCATGTCAATAGAAAGCAGACGAATAAGTTTGGATTGTTCTTTCCATGTTCTTTCCACCGACAAATAGCAGTGTAATGAGCCTGAACCTCCCCAAACAGGTTGTTTTGCGTTCCAGCTACATAGAAAGAAGAATTTTGGATTTCGCTTCTTTCAGATCGTGTTCCGTGGTGTTAATGCTCATTAACCCAGAAATCGCAAAGTATGTGTAATGAGTCCCAAATAACACAAAACCGTCTTTTCGCTTCCATATGCGTAGAAAGAAGACGAATAAGCTTTGACAGGGCTTATTTCAATTCGCATGGTGTTTTATGGGTGTGCACCAGAATCACCTCCAACCAAAGCAGAAAAGGTCTTTTGGGTTCCATCCACTTAAAAAGAAAGACGATCAAGCTCTGATTGGTTTTGTTGCAAATTGATGTTTTTAGGGTTAGAATGCACATTCACCCAAAAATCTCAGTGAAATGTTTCTTAGCCGTAAAGAAGCATAGGTGCTTTGGTTCCATGTCAATAGAAAGCAGACGAAAAAGTTTGGATTGTTCTATCCATGTTCTTTCCACCCACAAATAGCAAAGTGTAATGAGCCTGAACCTCCCCAAACAGGTTGTTTTGCGTTCCAGCTACATAGAAAGAAGAATTTTGGATTTCGCTTATTTCAAATCGTGTTCCATGGTGTTAATGCTCATTAACCCAGAAATCGCAAAGTATGTGTAATGAGTCCCAAATAGCACAAAACCGTCTTTTCGCTTCCATATGCGTAGAAAGAAGACGAATAAGCTTTGACAGGGCTTATTTCAATTCGCATGGTGTTTTATGGGTGTGCACCAGAATCACCTCCAACCAAAGCAGAAAAGGTGTTTTGGGTTCCATCCACTTAAAAAGAAAGACGATCAAGCTCTGATTGGTTTTGTTGCAAATTGATGTTTTTAGGGTTAGAATGCACATTCACCAAAAATTCTCAGAGTGAAATGTTTCTTAACAGCGTTAATCAAGCATAGGTGTTTTGGTTCCACGTCAATAGAAAGCAGACGAAAAAGTTTGGATTGTTCTATCCATGTTCTTTCCACCCACAAATAGCAAAGTGTAATGAGCCTGAACCTCCCCAAACAGGTTGTTTGGCGTTCCAGCTACATAGAAAGAAGAATTTTGGATTTCGCTTCTTTCAGATCGTGTTCCGTGGTGTTAATGCTCATTAACCCAGAAATCGCAAAGTATGTGTAATGTCCCAAATAACACAAAACCGTCTTTTCGCTTCCATATGCGGAGAAAGAAGACGAATAAGCTTTGATAGGGCTTATTTCAATTCGCATGGTGTTTTATGGGTGTGCACCAGAATCACCTCCAACCAAAGCAGAAAAGGTGTTTTGGGTTCCATCCACTTAAAAAGAAAGACGATCAAGCTCTGATTGGTTTTGTTGCAAATTGATGTTTTTAGGGTTAGAATGCACATTCACCAAAAATTCTCAGAGTGAAATGTTTCTTAACAGCCTTAATCAAGCATAGGTGTTTTGGTTCCATGTCAATAGAAAGCAGACGAATAAGTTTGGATTGTTCTTTCCATGTTCTTTCCACCGACAAATAGCAGTGTAATGAGCCTGAACCTCCCCAAACAGGTTGTTTTGCGTTCCAGCTACATAGAAAGAAGAATTTTGGATTTCGCTTCTTTCAGATCGTGTTCCGTGGTGTTAATTCTCATTAACCCAGAAATCGCAAAGTATGTGTAATGAGTCCCAAATAACACAAAACCGTCTTTTCGCTTCCATATGCGTAGAAAGAAGACGAATAAGCTTTGACAGGGCTTATTTCAATTCGCATGGTGTTTTATGGGTGTGCACCAGAATCACCTCCAACCAAAGCAGAAAAGGTGTTTTGGGTTCCATCCACTTAAAAAGAAAGACGATCAAGCTCTGATTGGTTTTGTTGCAAATTGATGTTTTTAGGGTTAGAATGCACATTCACCAAAAATTCTCAGAGTGAAATGTTTCTGAACAGCCTTAATCAAGCATAGGTGTTTTGGTTCCATGTCAATAGAAAGCAGACGAAAAAGTTTGGATTGTTCTATCCATGTTCTTTCCACCCACAAATAGCAAAGTGTAATGAGCCTGAACCTCCCCAAACAGGTTGTTTGGCGTTCCAGCTACATAGAAAGAAGAATTTTGGATTTCGCTTATTTCAAATCGTGTTCCATGGTGTTAATGCTCATTAACCCAGAAATCGCAAAGTATGTGTAATGAGTCCCAAATAGCACAAAACCGTCTTTTCGCTTCCATATGCGTAGAAAGAAGACGAATAAGCTTTGACAGGGCTTATTTCAATTCGCATGGTGTTTTATGGGTGTGCACCAGAATCACCTCCAACCAAAGCAGAAAAGGTGTTTTGGGTTCCATCCACTTAAAAAGAAAGACGATCAAGCTCTGATTGGTTTTGTTGCAAATTGATGTTTTTAGGGTTAGAATGCACATTCACCAAAAATTCTCAGAGTGAAATGTTTCTGAACAGCCTTAATCAAGCATAGGTGTTTTGGTTCCATGTCAATAGAAAGCAGACGAATAAGTTTGGATTGTTCTTTCCATGTTCTTTCCACCGACAAATAGCAGTGTAATGAGCCTGAACCTCCCCAAACAGGTTGTTTTGCGTTCCAGCTACATAGAAAGAAGAATTTTGGATTTCGCTTCTTTCAGATCGTGTTCCGTGGTGTTAATGCTCATTAACCCAGAAATCGCAAAGTATGTGTAATGTCCCAAATAACACAAAACCGTCTTTTCGCTTCCATATGCGGAGAAAGAAGACGAATAAGCTTTGATAGGGCTTATTTCAATTCGCATGGTGTTTTATGGGTGTGCACCAGAATCACCTCCAACCAAAGCAGAAAAGGTGTTTTGGGTTCCATCCACTTAAAAAGAAAGACGATCAAGCTCTGATTGGTTTTGTTGCAAATTGATGTTTTTAGGGTTAGAATGCACATTCACCCAAAAATCTCAGTGAAATGTTTCTTAGCCGTAAAGAAGCATAGGTGCGTTGGTTCCATGTCAATAGAAAGCAGACGAAAAAGTTTGGATTGTTCTATCCATGTTCTTTCCACCCAAAAATAGCAAAGTGTAATGAGCCTGAACCTCCCCAAACAGGTTGTTTGGCGTTCCAGCTACATAGAAAGAAGAATTTTGGATTTCGCTTATTTCAAATCGTGTTCCGTGGTGTTAATGCTCATTAACCCAGAAATCGCAAAGTATGTGTGTCAGGACTGCCGCTAGGTCCCAGCTCACAGAGGACCAACGCCCAGTGGATATTATATACAAAAGTCTTTATTGAAGTTTAGTTTCCATTTCCAAGCTCTGGGCGCGCAGGCCCACGTCTTAACGCTAGACCGGCTAAGTCCCCTCTGACTCACTGCTCCACCCACACCAGTTTAAGATTCTAGCCTGGCTCCACCTCTTGCGCTGCTCTTTCCTGCGTTGGGTCCTTCTGCCCTCTGGGGTTCCCTCCTTCCTGGACTCCTCTGACGCGGAGCCTCCTGAGTCTTGCCCCTCCCTCCGGCGGGCTTTAGGACCTGGCTCCCTTCCCGGGCTCCCCGCTGTGCCGCGCTCCTGTACATTTGAACTTGGCGCGCGCGCCCAGCCGGTGACTTTCCTTCTGACCGTTTCCCCGCTTCCTGATGTGGGTGTTGCCAAACCTGACTCCTCTCCTCCCTCTGGTGGTGAGGACACTGGTCCCGACTCCTGGGACTCCCCCTCCCCACTGCGCTCTGGTGGAGACGCTGGCCCTGATCTCCAGCTGCTGTTCAGAGACTCCCCGCTGGCCCCTCCCTCTTGAGGTTTCTCCCTTGGAATCTCCCTTGCTCTGGCCACCGGCGCTCCCTTCTGTGAGTCCTCCGATTCGCTAGAGAGGCTTGTGGAATAACTCTGGCCACTGTCACTGCCTGCGCCCCCCTCGTACTCCTCCTCCTCACTCTCCATTTGCTCCCCCTCCTGTGTCTCTCCTTCTGAACCCCTGACATCCATCCCCCCCTCGAAGCCCCCCCTTCCCCCCTCCCCCTCTTCCGGTGCGGGTTCCGGGTGCTCCATTGTTGTAGGGGTGAGTCCAGGATACAGCTCGTCCCCTGAGGCTTGCAACCATCGAGATAAGTCCGGGAAGTCCCCCATGGGCTCGTCGACGACGACCTCCTCCGCTTCCATCTCCTGCGCGGTGTGCTCGAAATCTGCGCTCGACCCCAAATCACCCAAGAGCCCTCCTCCCCCTGTTGTTTGATGGGGGTCCACCTCCCAGGGCCCCTTCGGCATGTCTCTGCGCCAGCCCACCTCGGGTTGGTCCTCCCACCAATAAGATCCCCCCGTGCCAAAACCTGAAAGTGATCCCTCCGGAGAGCTGCCTCCCGGAGCCGAGTCCTCAGCTGACGAGAAACCCCGGAAAGTGCTGGCCGAGAGTGTGGGTGTGAACAAACAATCCTCGAAAAAGCCCGCCGGCATAGGCTTGTGCGGGAAAAGTGTGTGGAATTCTTCCTTGAGCAACTGCTCTTCCACTGCGTAATCCGGCACCCACCTGTTGGCGCTGGCCGGGGTGTCCTCCGTGGCGAGAAGATATTCAATCCCGTCCTCCCCCCACCTTGAGTCTAAAATCTCAGTGGCTTCATTAAGTGGCTCCCCTTTCGGCGACCCCCCTTTTTTGGGCGCTTCTCTGAGCGGGTCTGGCTCCTTCCCCGGTGCTTGAAACCTGTGGGGCTCTCTGTAGGGCGTGAGCACTGATCTATGAAAGACCGGGTGCATTCTGGAACCCTCCGGGAGTGTCAACCGGAAGGCCACTGGGTTGATCTGCGCCTCTACTTGGTAAGGCCCTAGCTGCTTGTGCCCTAGTTTCTTCTTGGCTAACGATCTGGCTGGAACTGCTTGTGCTGCCAACCAGACCCAGTCTCCCACCTGGATGTCCTCCCCAACCCTCCTGTGTCGATCTGCCTGCACTTTGTAAGCCTGTTTTGCCAACTCTAACTGCCTCCTGAGCTGCTCGTGGATCTCCTGCAACTCCGCTGCCACTTCCTCTGCTCCCTGTGGCTCCCCCTCCCGCACTGTGTCCAGACCCGGGAAGGTTCTGGGATGCCTCCCGTAGTTGGCAAAAAATGGGGTCACCCCCGTGGACCCGTGCTTCGTGTTGTTGTAGGCAAACTCGGCCAACGGTAGATAGTCCACCCAGGTCGATGGCTGCTGGTTCGCGTAGCATCTCAGGTACTGCTGCATGATGGCGTTGACCCTTTCCGCCTGCCCGTTAGTTTGCGGGTGTCTCGCCGACGCCAGGCTGACCTTGACGTTCAGGAATCCCATCAGCTTTTGCCAGAAGTTGGAGATGAACTGGCGCCCCCGGTCGGACAAAATAGACCGTGGTAGGCCGTGCACCTTGAACACGTGGTCTATGAACATCTTAGCGGTCTGCTCGGCCGTGGCCACCTTCGCGCACGGAATGAAGTGGGCCATCTTGGTGAACAGGTCCACTACCACGAGCACTGCCGTCTTGCCCCTTGAGCTGGGTAGATCTGTGACAAAGTCCAGGGCTACCCTCTCCCACGGTACGAACGGTGTCTGTAGCGGTTCCAACAGGCCCGCCGGCGGCTGGTGCACAGGCTTAGCCCTTTGGCAGGTGTCGCACCTATTGACATAGTCCGCGACATCCCCCCGCATCTTAGGCCACCAAAAGTCTCTGGCTACTAAGTCCACCGTCTTCTCCTTGCCGAAGTGCCCCGCGCTGGGCGCGTCGTGCAGCTGTTGCAGGACCTTCGCGCGGAGGCTGTCTCCTGGTACGTAGAGAACTCCCTTGCGTAGGAGCAGGCCGTCTCGCACTTGGAATTCGTCGCCCCTCGCCTTGCCACTGCACACCTCCTCCATCTTGGCTCGGGCGAACGAGTCTGTTCGCAGCGCGCGGCGCACCGCGTCCAGGTCCACCGTGGCTGACGCGCATGCCCACGCCTGTGGTGTGAAAATGTGCTTGGCCGCCGCCGGTGCCTCTGCCTCCAGATACTGCGGTTTTCTGGACAGCGCGTCCGCCAAGACGTTGCTGTTTCCTGGGATGTACTCAATTCTGAAGTCGAAATCTGCAAAGAACTCCGCCCAGCGGATGTGTCGCTGGTTCAGGAACCTCGCCGTGCGCCAGTACTCCAAGTTCTTATGGTCTGTGCGGACCTGCACCGTGTGCTTGGCTCCGACGAGGAAGTGCCGCCACGCCTTGAAGGCTGCATGTATGGCCAGCAACTCCCTGTCCCAAATGGTGTAGTTCTGCTCCGCTTTGCTGAGTTTTCTGGAGTAGAAAGCGCACGGCCTCCAGTCCCCCTGGTGGTCTTGCTGCAACAGAACGGCTCCCACGGCCCTGTCTGAGGCGTCCGTCTCCACTCTCATGGGCCTGCTGGGATTTACGTGCAGTAGGTTCTCTTCGGAAGCGAAGAGCTGCTTGAGCTTCTGAAAGGACTGCTCTGCCTGCTCCGTCCAGATGAACCTCTTCTTCTTGGAACTGAGGGTGTCGGTGATGGCCGCTGTCTGCATGGCGAAACCCTTGATGAACTTGCGATAAAAGTTGGCAAAACCGACAAACCTCTGTACTTCCTTCCTATTGCGTGGGCTCTTCCAATCCAGTACTGCACGTACCTTGGCACCGTCCATAGCCAGTCCCTTGTCGGACAGTTTGTAGCCCAAGAAATCCACCTCCGTCTTGTCGAACTGGCACTTCTCCAGCTTGGCGTACAGCCTGTGCTCCCGCAGCCTCTGCAGAACTTCCCTAACATCTCTCTCGTGAGCCTCCGGCGATTCCGAGAAGATTAGGATGTCATCCAGGAAGCAGACGCACTTCTTGTAGAGGAGACCCGCCAAGACATGATGCATGAAGGCTTGAAAGCAGTGGGAACCATTTTTTAATCCAAAAGGCATAACTCTGTATTCATAAGTGCCCAGCGGCGTAAACATGGTTGTTTTCCACTCGTCGCCTTCCCGTACGCGAATGAGATTGTACGCTCCGCGCAGATCCAACTTGGTAAAGATGCGACCCTTCCTCACCGTCGCCAGCAGGTCATCGATCTTGGGCATAGGGAATGCTGAGGGCTTGGTCTTGAGGTTCAAGAAGCGGAAATCAACGACCAGCCTCTTTTGGGGCGTGTCCCGCTTCTTTACAAAGAACACGGGACTGCCTCCTGCCGCCTTGGACTCCCGGATGAATCCCCGCTTCAGGTTGTGATCTATGAACTCCCTGAGCTCTTGCAATTCATCCTCAGACATGGAGTACAGTTTCCCCGTCGGGAGCGTCGCCCCGGGCAGGAGGTCGATCTTGCAGTCGTAGGGTCTGTGGGGTGGCAGCTTATCCGCCTCTTTCTCGCAGAAGACCTCCAAAAACTCCTTGTATTTGTTAGGCACCGCTTGCAACATGCCCAAGTTCAGCTGTGGTCCATCCTCGTGCCCCTCATCTTCCAAGTCCGCCAGGATGCAGTGTTCTGCGCAGTAAGAGGAGCCGAAGGTCAGTTGCCGCTGGTACCAAGCTAATGCCGGGCTGTGCCTATCCAGCCAACTCATTCCCAACACTATGGGCGTGTCTGACAGGCGGGTGACGTTGAAGCTGATGACCTCACGGTGGTTTCCAATGCGCATCACCATTGGCGGCGTCTGCTGTAGCACTTGCCCTCCCAGTAGCTCCCTGCCGTCCACTGTGACGACTTTCAGAGGTACCGCCGCTGGCAGAAGGGCTATGCCATGTTGCTGGAGGAACTGCATGTCTATAAAATCTGCATTGCTCCCCGAGTCTACGGTGATGGGAATTTCCACCAGTAGCCCATTGGGGAGCTGAAGGGATGCGGTGAGCTGCACTACTGGTTTGGGTGGGAGGGGGTCGGTGGGCTGTAAGATCCCTGGGGATTGCTTCACTGACTTGTCTGGCTGGTCCCCAGAGATGCCATCTCCAGCCAGACAGTGGAGTTTTCCTGCTGCGACTCCCTCTGCTGAATTGCGTCTGTTACTGTCGCTGCGGCTGCAGTATGCTTGTGAAACCGCTGGGGACACTCTTTTGCCATATGCTGAGCACTGTCGCAGATGTAGCACTTCCTGGTTCCTCTAGGAGGCTTCATCTTGACTGCTCCCGGAGTTAGGGCTCCGACTGTGGAGTGAGCCTTAGCACCACCTATCTCCATCGGCTCCTCTCCCCCTCCCAGCGGAGGCATGGATCGAGCGCGCGCCGCCTCCTTGGGGAAGGGAGGCAGTCCTTTCGCTGGCGTGCGTCCCAAATGCCCTTCCTCCCTGCCCCAAGGGCGTCCTTCCAACCGAACCCCAATGGAGAGTGCCCGTTCCACCACTTCCTTGGTGGTTTGGGGTCTTCCCCCCCTTGCGATCTCATCTTTCACAGCTCCGCTCAACCCCTCCCAGAACAGGTCTCTGACGGCAGGCGATTCTTTCTCCCAGGCTAGTACATTCACCAATCCGAAAAAACGTGCATGATATTGCCTCACAGTGGCTTTACCTTGTCTTAGTCCGTGAATCTCCCTCCTAGCGATATCCACATCAATCTCAGATAAAAAACACGCATCCATCACTTTAATGAAGGCAGCCGCATTTTGGAGGGCTGGATCCTTGTCTCTCCATAGATTGCGCAGCCACGATTTTGCCTCCCCCCGCAAATGCGAAATAATAAATCCCACTTTCTCTCCCTCATTTTTAAAGTCTTTGTCAAGCAGCTGCAATGTATAAATCACATCTGCTCTGAAGTTAGGATACTCCTGCAGGTCCCCATTGAAGTGAGATACCAGGCTCCCTCCTCTGTTTCCCAGCCCAATCCCTTCTGGTCTGGTGGCTGGTAGCCTCTGTGTAGTTAGCACTTCTAACCTGGTTCGCAGATCCTGGCAGGCAGCAGCTGCTTCCTGTTCTTTCTTTCTGGAAGCCGCAATTTCTGCAGTCAACTGCGTCACTGCGTTTTGCAAACTCGCTATCCTCTCTTCGGTAGTCATTTCCCTGTTTTTCGTGAGCTCGCGAAGCACCAATCTTCACCCCTCGCTGCTTTCCCGCACTCCACGAGGTTGCAAAATTGGTGAAAATTGTGAGGGGACTTACTGTCAGGACTGCCGCTAGGTCCCAGCTCACAGAGGACCAACGCCCAGTGGATATTATATACAAAAGTCTTTATTGAAGTTTAGTTTCCATTTCCAAGCTCTGGGCGCGCAGGCCCACGTCTTAACGCTAGACCGGCTAAGTCCCCTCTGACTCACTGCTCCACCCACACCAGTTTAAGATTCTAGCCTGGCTCCACCTCTTGCGCTGCTCTTTCCTGCGTTGGGTCCTTCTGCCCTCTGGGGTTCCCTCCTTCCTGGACTCCTCTGACGCGGAGCCTCCTGAGTCTTGCCCCTCCCTCCGGCGGGCTTTAGGACCTGGCTCCCTTCCCGGGCTCCCCGCTGTGCCGCGCTCCTGTACATTTGAACTTGGCGCGCGCGCCCAGCCGGTGACTTTCCTTCTGACCGTTTCCCCGCTTCCTGATGTGGGTGTTGCCAAACCTGACTCCTCTCCTCCCTCTGGTGGTGAGGACACTGGTCCCGACTCCTGGGACTCCCCCTCCCCACTGCGCTCTGGTGGAGACGCTGGCCCTGATCTCCAGCTGCTGTTCAGAGACTCCCCGCTGGCCCCTCCCTCTTGAGGTTTCTCCCTTGGAATCTCCCTTGCTCTGGCCACCGGCGCTCCCTTCTGTGAGTCCTCCGATTCGCTAGAGAGGCTTGTGGAATAACTCTGGCCACTGTCACTGCCTGCGCCCCCCTCGTACTCCTCCTCCTCACTCTCCATTTGCTCCCCCTCCTGTGTCTCTCCTTCTGAACCCCTGACAATGTGTAATGAGTCCCAAATAGCACAAAACCGTCTTTTCGCTTCCATATGCGTACAAAAAAGACGAATAAGCTTTGATAGGGCTTATTTCAATTCGCATGGTGTTTTATGGGTGTGCACCAGAATCACCTCCAACCAAAGCAGAAAAGGTGTTTTGGGTTCCATCCACTTAAAAAGAAAGACGATCAAGCTCTGATTGGTTTTGTTGCAAATTGATGTTTTTAGGGTTAGAATGCACATTCACCCAAAAATCTCAGTGAAATGTTTCTTAGCCGTAAAGAAGCATAGGTGCTTTGGTTCCATGTCAATAGAAAGCAGACGAAAAAGTTTGGATTGTTCTATCCATGTTCTTTCCACCCACAAATAGCAAAGTGTAATGAGCCTGAACCTCCGCAAACAGGTTGTTTTGCGTTCCAGCTACATAGAAAGAAGAATTTTGGATTTCGCTTATTTCAAATCGTGTTCCATGGTGTTAATGCTCATTAACCCAGAAATCGCAAAGTATGTGTAATGAGTCCCAAATAGCACAAAACCGTCTTTTCGCTTCCATATGCGGAGAAAGAAGACGAATAAGCTTTGACAGGGCTTATTTCAATTCGCATGGTGTTTTATGGGTGTGCACCAGAATCACCTCCAACCAAAGCAGAAAAGGTGTTTTGGGTTCCATCCACTTAAAAAGAAAGACGATCAAGCTCTGATTGGTTTTGTTGCAAATTGATGTTTTTAGGGTTAGAATGCACATTCACCAAAAATTCTCAGAGTGAAATGTTTCTTAACAGCGTTAATCAAGCATAGGTGTTTTGGTTCCATGTCAATAGAAAGCAGACGAAAAAGTTTGGATTGTTCTATCCATGTTCTTTCCACCCACAAATAGCAAAGTGTAATGAGCCTGAACCTCCCCAAACAGGTTGTTTGGCGTTCCAGCTACATAGAAAGAAGAATTTTGGATTTCGCTTATTTCAAATCGTGTTCCATGGTGTTAATGCTCATTAACCCAGAAATCGCAAAGTATGTGTAATGAGTCCCAAATAGCACAAAACCGTCTTTTCGCTTCCATATGCGTACAAAAAAGACGAATAAGCTTTGATAGGGCTTATTTCAATTCGCATGGTGTTTTATGGGTGTGCACCAGAATCACCTCCAACCAAAGCAGAAAAGGTGTTTTGGGTTCCATCCACTTAAAAAGAAAGACGATCAAGCTCTGATTGGTTTTGTTGCAAATTGATGTTTTTAGGGTTAGAATGCACATTCACCAAAAATTCTCAGAGTGAAATGTTTCTGAACAGCCTTAATCAAGCATAGGTGTTTTGGTTCCATGTCAATAGAAAGCAGACGAATAAGTTTGGATTGTTCTTTCCATGTTCTTTCCACCGACAAATAGCAGTGTAATGAGCCTGAACCTCCCCAAACAGGTTGTTTTGCGTTCCAGCTACATAGAAAGAAGAATTTTGGATTTCGCTTCTTTCAGATCGTGTTCCGTGGTGTTAATGCTCATTAACCCAGAAATCGCAAAGTATGTGTAATGTCCCAAATAACACAAAACCGTCTTTTCGCTTCCATATGCGGAGAAAGAAGACGAATAAGCTTTGATAGGGCTTATTTCAATTCGCATGGTGTTTTATGGGTGTGCACCAGAATCACCTCCAACCAAAGCAGAAAAGGTGTTTTGGGTTCCATCCACTTAAAAAGAAAGACGATCAAGCTCTGATTGGTTTTGTTGCAAATTGATGTTTTTAGGGTTAGAATGCACATTCACCAAAAATTCTCAGAGTGAAATGTTTCTTAACAGCCTTAATCAAGCATAGGTGTTTTGGTTCCATGTCAATAGAAAGCAGACGAATAAGTTTGGATTGTTCTTTCCATGTTCTTTCCACCGACAAATAGCAGTGTAATGAGCCTGAACCTCCCCAAACAGGTTGTTTTGCGTTCCAGCTACATAGAAAGAAGAATTTTGGATTTTGCTTCTTTCAGATCGTGTTCCGTGGTGTTAATGCTCATTAACCCAGAAATCGCAAAGTATGTGTAATGAGTCCCAAATAACACAAAACCGTCTTTTCGCTTCCATATGCGTAGAAAGAAGACGAATAAGCTTTGACAGGGCTTATTTCAATTCGCATGGTGTTTTATGGGTGTGCACCAGAATCACCTCCAACCAAAGCAGAAAAGGTCTTTTGGGTTCCATCCACTTAAAAAGAAAGACGATCAAGCTCTGATTGGTTTTGTTGCAAATTGATGTTTTTAGGGTTAGAATGCACATTCACCCAAAAATCTCAGTGAAATGTTTCTTAGCCGTAAAGAAGCATAGGTGCTTTGGTTCCATGTCAATAGAAAGCAGACGAAA
Source organism: Podarcis gaigeae (assembly GCF_964106915.1). Lineage (NCBI taxonomy): Eukaryota > Metazoa > Chordata > Lepidosauria > Squamata > Lacertidae > Podarcis > Podarcis gaigeae. The sequence goes on along the minus strand of NC_139685.1, from coordinate 250,798 downwards.
AAGTTTGGATTGTTCTATCCATGTTCTTTCCACCCACAAATAGCAAAGTGTAATGAGCCTGAACCTCCCCAAACAGGTTGTTTTGCGTTCCAGCTACATAGAAAGAAGAATTTTGGATTTCGCTTATTTCAAATCGTGTTCCATGGTGTTAATGCTCATTAACCCAGAAATCGCAAAGTATGTGTAATGAGTCCCAAATAGCACAAAACCGTCTTTTCGCTTCCATATGCGTAGAAAGAAGACGAATAAGCTTTGACAGGGCTTATTTCAATTCGCATGGTGTTTTATGGGTGTGCACCAGAATCACCTCCAACCAAAGCAGAAAAGGTGTTTTGGGTTCCATCCACTTAAAAAGAAAGACGATCAAGCTCTGATTGGTTTTGTTGCAAATTGATGTTTTTAGGGTTAGAATGCACATTCACCAAAAATTCTCAGAGTGAAATGTTTCTTAACAGCCTTAATCAAGCATAGGTGTTTTGGTTCCATGTCAATAGAAAGCAGACGAAAAAGTTTGGATTGTTCTATCCATGTTCTTTCCACCCACAAATAGCAAAGTGTATTGAGCCTGAACCTCCCCAAACAGGTTGTTTGGCGTTCCAGCTACATAGAAAGAAGAATTTTGGATTTCGCTTATTTCAAATCGTGTTCCATGGTGTTAATGCTCATTAACCCAGAAATCGCAAAGTATGTGTAATGAGTCCCAAATAGCACAAAACCGTCTTTTCACTTCCATATGCGTACAAAAAAGACGAATAAGCTTTGATAGGGCTTATTTCAATTCGCATAGTGTTTTATGGGTGTGCACCAGAATCACCTCCAACCAAAGCAGAAAAGGTGTTTTGGGTTCCATCCACTTAAAAAGAAAGACGATCAAGCTCTGATTGGTTTTGTTGCAAATTGATGTTTTTAGGGTTAGAATGCACATTCACCAATAATTCTCAGAGTGAAATGTTTCTGAACAGCCTTAATCAAGCATAGGTGTTTTGGTTCCATGTCAATAGAAAGCAGACGAATAAGTTTGGATTGTTCTTTCCATGTTCTTTCCACCCACAAATAGCAAAGTGTAATGAGCCTGAACCTCCCCAAACAGGTTGTTTTGCGTTCCAGCTACATAGAAAGAAGAATTTTGGATTTCGCTTCTTTCAGATCGTGTTCCGTGGTGTTAATGCTCATTAACCCAGAAATCGCAAAGTATGTGTAATGTCCCAAATAACACAAAACCGTCTTTTCGCTTCCATATGCGGAGAAAGAAGACGAATAAGCTTTGATAGGGCTTATTTCAATTCGCATGGTGTTTTATGGGTGTGCACCAGAATCACCTCCAACCAAAGCAGAAAAGGTGTTTTGGGTTCCATCCACTTAAAAAGAAAGACGATCAAGCTCTGATTGGTTTTGTTGCAAATTGATGTTTTTAGGGTTAGAATGCACATTCACCAAAAATTCTCAGAGTGAAATGTTTCTTAACAGCCTTAATCAAGCATAGGTGTTTTGGTTCCATGTCAATAGAAAGCAGACGAATAAGTTTGGATTGTTCTTTCCATGTTCTTTCCACCGACAAATTGCAGTGTAATGAGCCTGAACCTCCCCAAACAGGTTGTTTTGCGTTCCAGCTACATAGAAAGAAGAATTTTGGATTTCGCTTCTTTCAGATCGTGTTCCGTGGTGTTAATGCTCATTAACCCAGAAATCGCAAAGTATGTGTAATGAGTCCCAAATAACACAAAACCGTCTTTTCGCTTCCATATGCGGAGAAAGAAGACGAATAAGCTTTGATAGGGCTTATTTCAATTCGCATGGTGTTTTATGGGTGTGCACCAGAATCACCTCCAACCAAAGCAGAAAAGGTGTTTTGGGTTCCATCCACTTAAAAAGAAAGACGATCAAGCTCTGATTGGTTTTGTTGCAAATTGATGTTTTTAGGGTTAGAATGCACATTCACCAAAAATTCTCAGAGTGAAATGTTTCTTAACAGCCTTAATCAAGCATAGGTGTTTTGGTTCCATGTCAATAGAAAGCAGACGAATAAGTTTGGATTGTTCTTTCCATGTTCTTTCCACCGACAAATAGCAGTGTAATGAGCTTGAACCTCCCCAAACAGGTTGTTTTGCGTTCCAGCTACATAGAAAGAAGAATTTTGGATTTCGCTTCTTTCAGATCGTGTTCCGTGGTGTTAATGCTCATTAACCCAGAAATCGCAAAGTATGTGTAATGAGTCCCAAATAACACAAAACCGTCTTTTCGCTTCCATATGCGTAGAAAGAAGACGAATAAGCTTTGACAGGGCTTATTTCAATTCGCATGGTGTTTTATGGGTGTGCACCAGAATCACCTCCAACCAAAGCAGAAAAGGTGTTTTGGGTTCCATCCACTTAAAAAGAAAGACGATCAAGCTCTGATTGGTTTTGTTGCAAATTGATGTTTTTAGGGTTAGAATGCACATTCACCCAAAAATCTCAGTGAAATGTTTCTTAGCCGTAAAGAAGCATAGGTGCTTTGGTTCCATGTCAATAGAAAGCAGACGAAAAAGTTTGGATTGTTCTATCCATGTTCTTTCCACCCACAAATAGCAAAGTGTAATGAGCCTGAACCTCCCCAAACAGGTTGTTTGGCGTTCCAGCTACATAGAAAGAAGAATTTTGGATTTCGCTTATTTCAAATCGTGTTCCATGGTGTTAATGCTCATTAACCCAGAAATCGCAAAGTATGTGTAATGAGTCCCAAATAGCACAAAACCGTCTTTTCGCTTCCATATGCGTAGAAAGAAGACGAATAAGCTTTGACAGGGCTTATTTCAATTCGCATGGTGTTTTATGGGTGTGCACCAGAATCACCTCCAACCAAAGCAGAAAAGGTGTTTTGGGTTCCATCCACTTAAAAAGAAAGACGATCAAGCTCTGATTGGTTTTGTTGCAAATTGATGTTTTTAGGGTTAGAATGCACATTCACCAAAAATTCTCAGAGTGAAATGTTTCTTAACAGCGTTAATCAAGCATAGGTGTTTTGGTTCCATGTCAATAGAAAGCAGACGAAAAAGTTTGGATTGTTCTATCCATGTTCTTTCCACCCACAAATAGCAAAGTGTAATGAGCCTGAACCTCCCCAAACAGGTTGTTTGGCGTTCCAGCTACATAGAAAGAAGAATTTTGGATTTCGCTTCTTTCAAATCGTGTTCCATGGTGTTAATGCTCATTAACCCAGAAATCGCAAAGTATGTGTAATGAGTCCCAAATAACACAAAACCGTCTTTTCGCTTCCATATGCGGAGAAAGAAGACGAATAAGCTTTGATAGGGCTTATTTCAATTCGCATGGTGTTTTATGGGTGTGCACCAGAATCACCTCCAACCAAAGCAGAAAAGGTGTTTTGGGTTCCATCCACTTAAAAAGAAAGACGATCAAGCTCTGATTGGTTTTGTTGCAAATTGATGTTTTTAGGGTTAGAATGCACATTCACCCAAAAATCTCAGTGAAATGTTTCTTAGCCGTAAAGAAGCATAGGTGCTTTGGTTCCATGTCAATAGAAAGCAGACGAAAAAGTTTGGATTGTTCTTTCCATGTTCTTTCCACCGACAAATAGCAGTGTAATGAGCCTGAACCTCCCCAAACAGGTTGTTTTGCGTTCCAGCTACATAGAAAGAAGAATTTTGGATTTCGCTTCTTTCAGATCGTGTTCCGTGGTGTTAATGCTCATTAACCCAGAAATCGCAAAGTATGTGTAATGAGTCCCAAATAACACAAAACCGTCTTTTCGCTTCCATATGCGTAGAAAGAAGACGAATAAGCTTTGACAGGGCTTATTTCAATTCGCATGGTGTTTTATGGGTGTGCACCAGAATCACCTCCAACCAAAGCAGAAAAGGTGTTTTGGGTTCCATCCACTTAAAAAGAAAGACGATCAAGCTCTGATTGGTTTTGTTGCAAATTGATGTTTTTAGGATTAGAATGCACATTCACCCAAAAATCTCAGTGAAATGTTTCTTAGCCGTAAAGAAGCATAGGTGCTTTGGTTCCATGTCAATAGAAAGCAGACGAAAAAGTTTGGATTGTTCTATCCATGTTCTTTCCACCCACAAATAGCAAAGTGTAATGAGCCTGAACCTCCCCAAACAGGTTGTTTTGCGTTCCAGCTACATAGAAAGAAGAATTTTGGATTTCGCTTATTTCAAATCGTGTTCCATGGTGTTAATGCTCATTAACCCAGAAATCGCAAAGTATGTGTAATGAGTCCCAAATAGCACAAAACCGTCTTTTCGCTTCCATATGCGTAGAAAGAAGACGAATAAGCTTTGACAGGGCTTATTTCAATTCGCATGGTGTTTTATGGGTGTGCACCAGAATCACCTCCAACCAAAGCAGAAAAGGTGTTTTGGGTTCCATCCACTTAAAAAGAAAGACGATCAAGCTCTGATTGGTTTTGTTGCAAATTGATGTTTTTAGGGTTAGAATGCACATTCACCCAAAAATCTCAGTGAAATGTTTCTTAGCCGTAAAGAAGCATAGGTGCTTTGGTTCCATGTCAATAGAAAGCAGACGAAAAAGTTTGGATTGTTCTATCCATGTTCTTTCCACCCACAAATAGCAAAGTGTAATGAGCCTGAACCTCCCCAAACAGGTTGTTTTGCGTTCCAGCTACATAGAAAGAAGAATTTTGGATTTCGCTTATTTCAAATCGTGTTCCATGGTGTTAATGCTCATTAACCCAGAAATCGCAAAGTATGTGTAATGAGTCCCAAATAGCACAAAACCGTCTTTTCGCTTCCATATGCGTAGAAAGAAGACGAATAAGCTTTGACAGGGCTTATTTCAATTCGCATGGTGTTTTATGGGTGTGCACCAGAATCACCTCCAACCAAAGCAGAAAAGGTGTTTTGGGTTCCATCCACTTAAAAAGAAAGACGATCAAGCTCTGATTGGTTTTGTTGCAAATTGATGTTTTTAGGGTTAGAATGCACATTCACCAAAAATTCTCAGAGTGAAATGTTTCTTAACAGCCTTAATCAAGCATAGGTGTTTTGGTTCCATGTCAATAGAAAGCAGACGAAAAAGTTTGGATTGTTCTATCCATGTTCTTTCCACCCACAAATAGCAAAGTGTAATGAGCCTGAACCTCCCCAAACAGGTTGTTTGGCGTTCCAGCTACATAGAAAGAAGAATTTTGGATTTCGCTTCTTTCAAATCGTGTTCCATGGTGTTAATGCTCATTAACCCAGAAATCGCAAAGTATGTGTAATGAGTCCCAAATAACACAAAACCGTCTTTTCGCTTCCATATGCGGAGAAAGAAGACGAATAAGCTTTGATAGGGCTTATTTCAATTCGCATGGTGTTTTATGGGTGTGCACCAGAATCACCTCCAACCAAAGCAGAAAAGGTGTTTTGGGTTCCATCCACTTAAAAAGAAAGACGATCAAGCTCTGATTGGTTTTGTTGCAAATTGATGTTTTTAGGGTTAGAATGCACATTCACCCAAAAATCTCAGTGAAATGTTTCTTAGCCGTAAAGAAGCATAGGTGCTTTGGTTCCATGTCAATAGAAAGCAGACGAAAAAGTTTGGATTGTTCTTTCCATGTTCTTTCCACCGACAAATAGCAGTGTAATGAGCCTGAACCTCCCCAAACAGGTTATTTTGCGTTCCAGCTACATAGAAAGAAGAATTTTGGATTTCGCTTCTTTCAGATCGTGTTCCGTGGTGTTAATGCTCATTAACCCAGAAATCGCAAAGTATGTGTAATGAGTCCCAAATAACACAAAACCGTCTTTTCGCTTCCATATGCGTAGAAAGAAGACGAATAAGCTTTGACAGGGCTTATTTCAATTCGCATGGTGTTTTATGGGTGTGCACCAGAATCACCTCCAACCAAAGCAGAAAAGGTGTTTTGGGTTCCATCCACTTAAAAAGAAAGACGATCAAGCTCTGATTGGTTTTGTTGCAAATTGATGTTTTTAGGGTTAGAATGCACATTCACCAAAAATTCTCAGAGTGAAATGTTTCTTAACAGCGTTAATCAATCATAGGTGTTTTGGTTCCATGTCAATAGAAAGCAGACGAAAAAGTTTGGATTGTTCTATCCATGTTCTTTCCACCCACAAATAGCAAAGTGTAATGAGCCTGAACCTCCCCAAACAGGTTGTTTGGCGTTCCAGCTACATAGAAAGAAGAATTTTGGATTTCGCTTATTTCAAATCGTGTTCCATGGTGTTAATGCTCATTAACCCAGAAATCGCAAAGTATGTGTAATGAGTCCCAAATAGCACAAAACCGTCTTTTCGCTTCCATATGCGTACAAAAAAGACGAATAAGCTTTGATAGGGGTTATTTCAATTCGCATGGTGTTTTATGGGTGTGCACCAGAATCACCTCCAACCAAAGCAGAAAAGGTGTTTTGGGTTCCATCCACTTAAAAAGAAAGACGATCAAGCTCTGATTGGTTTTGTTGCAAATTGATGTTTTTAGGGTTAGAATGCACATTCACCAAAAATTCTCAGAGTGAAATGTTTCTTAACAGCCTTAATCAAGCATAGGTGTTTTGGTTCCATGTCAATAGAAAGCAGACGAATAAGTTTGGATTGTTCTTTCCATGTTCTTTACACCGACAAATAGCAGTGTAATGAGCCTGAACCTCCCCAAACAGGTTGTTTTGCGTTCCAGCTACATAGAAAGAAGAATTTTGGATTTCGCTTCTTTCAGATCGTGTTCCGTGGTGTTAATGCTCATTAACCCAGAAATCGCAAAGTATGTGTAATGTCCCAAATAACACAAAACCGTCTTTTCGCTTCCATATGCGGAGAAAGAAGACGAATAAGCTTTGATAGGGCTTATTTCAATTCGCATGGTGTTTTATGGGTGTGCACCAGAATCACCTCCAACCAAAGCAGAAAAGGTGTTTTGGGTTCCATCCACTTAAAAAGAAAGACGATCAAGCTCTGATTGGTTTTGTTGCAAATTGATGTTTTTAGGGTTAGAATGCACATTCACCCAAAAATCTCAGTGAAATGTTTCTTAGCCGTAAAGAAGCATAGGTGCTTTGGTTCCATGTCAATAGAAAGCAGACGAAAAAGTTTGGATTGTTCTTTCCATGTTCTTTCCACCGACAAATAGCAGTGTAATGAGCCTGAACCTCCCCAAACAGGTTGTTTTGCGTTCCAGCTACATAGAAAGAAGAATTTTGGATTTCGCTTCTTTCAGATCGTGTTCCGTGGTGTTAATGCTCATTAACCCAGAAATCGCAAAGTATGTGTAATGTCCCAAATAACACAAAACCGTCTTTTCGCTTCCATATGCGGAGAAAGAAGACGAATAAGCTTTGATAGGGCTTATTTCAATTCGCATGGTGTTTTATGGGTGTGCACCAGAATCACCTCCAACCAAAGCAGAAAAGGTGTTTTGGGTTCCATCCACTTAAAAAGAAAGACGATCAAGCTCTGATTGGTTTTGTTGCAAATTGATGTTTTTAGGGTTAGAATGCACATTCACCAAAAATTCTCAGAGTGAAATGTTTCTTAACAGCCTTAATCAAGCATAGGTGTTTTGGTTCCATGTCAATAGAAAGCAGACGAATAAGTTTGGATTGTTCTTTCCATGTTCTTTCCACCGACAAATAGCAGTGTAATGAGCCTGAACCTCCCCAAACAGGTTGTTTTGCGTTCCAGCTACATAGAAAGAAGAATTTTGGATTTCGCTTCTTTCAGATCGTGTTCCGTGGTGTTAATGCTCATTAACCCAGAAATCGCAAAGTATGTGTAATGAGTCCCAAATAACACAAAACCGTCTTTTCGCTTCCATATGCGTAGAAAGAAGACGAATAAGCTTTGACAGGGCTTATTTCAATTCGCATGGTGTTTTATGGGTGTGCACCAGAATCACCTCCAACCAAAGCAGAAAAGGTGTTTTGGGTTCCATCCACTTAAAAAGAAAGACGATCAAGCTCTGATTGGTTTTGTTGCAAATTGATGTTTTTAGGGTTAGAATGCACATTCACCAAAAATTCTCAGAGTGAAATGTTTCTGAACAGCCTTAATCAAGCATAGGTGTTTTGGTTCCATGTCAATAGAAAGCAGACGAATAAGTTTGGATTGTTCTTTCCATGTTCTTTCCACCCACAAATAGCAAAGTGTAATGAGCCTGAACCTCCCCAAACAGGTTGTTTTGCGTTCCAGCTACATAGAAAGAAGAATTTTGGATTTCGCTTATTTCAAATCGTGTTCCATGGTGTTAATGCTCATTAACCCAGAAATCGCAAAGTATGTGTAATGAGTCCCAAATAGCACAAAACCGTCTTTTCGCTTCCATATGCGTAGAAAGAAGACGAATAAGCTTTGACAGGGCTTATTTCAATTCGCATGGTGTTTTATGGGTGTGCACCAGAATCACCTCCAACCAAAGCAGAAAAGGTGTTTTGGGTTCCATCCACTTAAAAAGAAAGACGATCAAGCTCTGATTGGTTTTGTTGCAAATTGATGTTTTTAGGGTTAGAATGCACATTCACCAAAAATTCTCAGAGTGAAATGTTTCTTAACAGCGTTAATCAAGCATAGGTGTTTTGGTTCCATGTCAATAGAAAGCAGACGAAAAAGTTTGGATTGTTCTATCCATGTTCTTTCCACCCACAAATAGCAAAGTGTAATGAGCCTGAACCTCCCCAAACAGGTTGTTTGGCGTTCCAGCTACATAGAAAGAAGAATTTTGGATTTCGCTTATTTCAAATCGTGTTCCATGGTGTTAATGCTCATTAACCCAGAAATAGCACAAGACCGTCTTTTCGCTTCCATATGCGTACAAAAAAGACGAATAAGCTTTGATAGGGCTTATTTCAATTCGCATGGTGTTTTATGGGTGTGCACCAGAATCACCTCCAACCAAAGCAGAAAAGGTGTTTTGGGTTCCATCCTCTTAAAAAGAAAGACGATCAAGCTCTGATTGGTTTTGTTGCAAATTGATGTTTTTAGGGTTAGAATGCACATTCACCAAAAATTCTCAGAGTGAAATGTTTCTGAACAGCCTTAATCAAGCATAGGTGTTTTGGTTCCATGTCAATAGAAAGCAGACGAATAAGTTTGGATTGTTCTTTCCATGTTCTTTCCACCGACAAATAGCAGTGTAATGAGCCTGAACCTCCCCAAACAGGTTGTTTTGCATTCCAGCTACATAGAAAGAAGAATTTTGGATTTCGCTTCTTTCAGATCGTGTTCCGTGGTGTTAATGCTCATTAACCCAGAAATCGCAAAGTATGTGTAATGTCCCAAATAACACAAAACCGTCTTTTCGCTTCCATATGCGGAGAAAGAAGACGAATAAGCTTTGATAGGGCTTATTTCAATTCGCATGGTGTTTTATGGGTGTGCACCAGAATCACCTCCAACCAAAGCAGAAAAGGTGTTTTGGGTTCCATCCACTTAAAAAGAAAGACGATCAAGCTCTGATTGGTTTTGTTGCAAATTGATGTTTTTAGGGTTAGAATGCACATTCACCCAAAAATCTCAGTGAAATGTTTCTTAGCCGTAAAGAAGCATAGGTGCTTTGGTTCCATGTCAATAGAAAGCAGACGAAAAAGTTTGGATTGTTCTTTCCATGTTCTTTCCACCGACAAATAGCAGTGTAATGAGCCTGAACCTCCCCAAACAGGTTGTTTTGCGTTCCAGCTACATAGAAAGAAGAATTTTGGATTTCGCTTCTTTCAGATCGTGTTCCGTGGTGTTAATGCTCATTAACCCAGAAATCGCAAAGTATGTGTAATGTCCCAAATAACACAAAACCGTCTTTTCGCTTCCATAGGCGGAGAAAGAAGACGAATAAGCTTTGATAGGGCTTATTTCAATTCGCATGGTGTTTTATGGGTGTGCACCAGAATCACCTCCAACCAAAGCAGAAAAGGTGTTTTGGGTTCCATCCACTTAAAAAGAAAGACGATCAAGCTCTGATTGGTTTTGTTGCAAATTGATGTTTTTAGGGTTAGAATGCACATTCACCAAAAATTCTCAGAGTGAAATGTTTCTTAACAGCCTTAATCAAGCATAGGTGTTTTGGTTCCATGTCAATAGAAAGCAGACGAATAAGTTTGGATTGTTCTTTCCATGTTCTTTCCACCGACAAATAGCAGTGTAATGAGCCTGAACCTCCCCAAACAGGTTGTTTTGCGTTCCAGCTACATAGAAAGAAGAATTTTGGATTTCGCTTCTTTCAGATCGTGTTCCGTGGTGTTAATGCTCATTAACCCAGAAATCGCAAAGTATGTGTAATGAGTCCCAAATAACACAAAACCGTCTTTTCGCTTCCATATGCGTAGAAAGAAGACGAATAAGCTTTAATAGGGCTTATTTCAATTCGCATGGTGTTTTATGGGTGTGCACCAGAATCACCTCCAACCAAAGCAGAAAAGGTGTTTTGGGTTCCATCCACTTAAAAAGAAAGACGATCAAGCTCTGATTGGTTTTGTTGCAAATTGATGTTTTTAGAGTTAGAATGCACATTCACCCAAAAATCTCAGTGAAATGTTTCTTAGCCGTAAAGAAGCATAGGTGCTTTGGTTCCATGTCAATAGAAAGCAGACGAAAAAGTTTGGATTGTTCTATCCATGTTCTTTCCACCCACAAATAGCAAAGTGTAATGAGCCTGAACCTCCCCAAACAGGTTGTTTTGCGTTCCAGCTACATAGAAAGAAGAATTTTGGATTTCGCTTATTTCAAATCGTGTTCCATGGTGTTAATGCTCATTAACCCAGAAATCGCAAAGTATGTGTAATGAGTCCCAAATAGCACAAAACCGTCTTTTCGCTTCCATATGTGTAGAAAGAAGACGAATAAGCTTTGACAGGGCTTATTTCAATTCGCATGGTGTTTTATGGGTGTGCACCAGAATCACCTCCAACCAAAGCAGAAAAGGTGTTTTGGGTTCCATCCACTTAAAAAGAAAGACGATCAAGCTCTGATTGGTTTTGTTGCAAATTTATGTTTTTAGGGTTAGAATGCACATTCACCAAAAATTCTCAGAGTGAAATGTTTCTTAACAGCGTTAATCAAGCATAGGTGTTTTGGTTCCATGTCAATAGAAAGCAGACGAAAAAGTTTGGATTGTTCTATCCATGTTCTTTCCACCCACAAATAGCAAAGTGTAATGAGCCTGAACCTCCCCAAACAGGTTGTTTGGCGTTCCAGCTACATAGAAAGAAGAATTTTGGATTTCGCTTATTTCAAATCGTGTTCCGTGGTGTTAATGCTCATTAACCCAGAAATCGCAAAGTATGTGTAATGTCCCAAATAACACAAAACCGTCTTTTCGCTTCCATATGCGGAGAAAGAAGACGAATAAGCTTTGATAGGGCTTATTTCAATTCGCATGGTGTTTTATGGGTGTGCACCAGAATCACCTCCAACCAAAGCAGAAAAGGTGTTTTGGGTTCCATCCACTTAAAAAGAAAGACGATCAAGCTCTGATTGGTTTTGTTGCAAATTGATGTTTTTAGGGTTAGAATGCACATTCACCCAAAAATCTCAGTGAAATGTTTCTTAGCCGTAAAGAAGCATAGGTGCTTTGGTTCCATGTCAATAGAAAGCAGACGAAAAAGTTTGGATTGTTCTTTCCATGTTCTTTCCACCGACAAATAGCAGTGTAATGAGCCTGAACCTCCCCAAACAGGTTGTTTTGCGTTCCAGCTACATAGAAAGAAGAATTTTGGATTTCGCTTCTTTCAGATCGTGTTCCGTGGTGTTAATGCTCATTAACCCAGAAATCGCAAAGTATGTGTAATGTCCCAAATAACACAAAACCGTCTTTTCGCTTCCATATGCGGAGAAAGAAGACGAATAAGCTTTGATAGGGCTTATTTCAATTCGCATGGTGTTTTATGGGTGTGCACCAGAATCACCTCCAACCAAAGCAGAAAAGGTGTTTTGGGTTCCATCCACTTAAAAAGAAAGACGATCAAGCTCTGATTGGTTTTGTTGCAAATTGATGTTTTTAGGGTTAGAATGCACATTCACCAAAAATTCTCAGAGTGAAATGTTTCTTAACAGCCTTAATCAAGCATAGGTGTTTTGGTTCCATGTCAATAGAAAGCAGACGAATAAGTTTGGATTGTTCTTTCCATGTTCTTTCCACCGACAAATAGCAGTGTAATGAGCCTGAACCTCCCCAAACAGGTTGTTTTGCGTTCCAGCTACATAGAAAGAAGAATTTTGGATTTCGCTTCTTTCAGATCGTGTTCCGTGGTGTTAATGCTCATTAACCCAGAAATCGCAAAGTATGTGTAATGAGTCCCAAATAACACAAAACCGTCTTTTCGCTTCCATATGCGTAGAAAGAAGACGAATAAGCTTTGACAGGGCTTATTTCAATTCGCATGGTGTTTTATGGGTGTGCACCAGAATCACCTCCAACCAAAGCAGAAAAGGTGTTTTGGGTTCCATCCACTTAAAAAGAAAGACGATCAAGCTCTGATTGGTTTTGTTGCAAATTGATGTTTTTAGGGTTAGAATGCACATTCACCAAAAATTCTCAGAGTGAAATGTTTCTGAACAGCCTTAATCAAGCATAGGTGTTTTGGTTCCATGTCAATAGAAAGCAGACGAATAAGTTTGGATTGTTCTTTCCATGTTCTTTCCACCCACAAATAGCAAAGTGTAATGAGCCTGAACCTCCCCAAACAGGTTGTTTTGCGTTCCAGCTACATAGAAAGAAGAATTTTGGATTTCGCTTATTTCAAATCGTGTTCCATGGTGTTAATGCTCATTAACCCAGAAATCGCAAAGTATGTGTAATGAGTCCCAAATAGCACAAAACCGTCTTTTCGCTTCCATATGCGTAGAAAGAAGACGAATAAGCTTTGACAGGGCTTATTTCAATTCGCATGGTGTTTTATGGGTGTGCACCAGAATCACCTCCAACCAAAGCAGAAAAGGTGTTTTGGGTTCCATCCACTTAAAAAGAAAGACGATCAAGCTCTGATTGGTTTTGTTGCAAATTGATGTTTTTAGGGTTAGAATGCACATTCACCAAAAATTCTCAGAGTGAAATGTTTCTTAACAGCGTTAATCAAGCATAGGTGTTTTGGTTCCATGTCAATAGAAAGCAGACGAAAAAGTTTGGATTGTTCTATCCATGTTCTTTCCACCCACAAATAGCAAAGTGTAATGAGCCTGAACCTCCCCAAACAGGTTGTTTGGCGTTCCAGCTACATAGAAAGAAGAATTTTGGATTTCGCTTATTTCAAATCGTGTTCCATGGTGTTAATGCTCATTAACCCAGAAATAGCACAAGACCGTCTTTTCGCTTCCATATGCGTACAAAAAAGACGAATAAGCTTTGATAGGGCTTATTTCAATTCGCATGGTGTTTTATGGGTGTGCACCAGAATCACCTCCAACCAAAGCAGAAAAGGTGTTTTGGGTTCCATCCTCTTAAAAAGAAAGACCATCAAGCTCTGATTGGTTTTGTTGCAAATTGATGTTTTTAGGGTTAGAATGCACATTCACCAAAAATTCTCAGAGTGAAATGTTTCTGAACAGCCTTAATCAAGCATAGGTGTTTTGGTTCCATGTCAATAGAAAGCAGACGAATAAGTTTGGATTGTTCTTTCCATGTTCTTTCCACCGACAAATAGCAGTGTAATGAGCCTGAACCTCCCCAAACAGGTTGTTTTGCATTCCAGCTACATAGAAAGAAGAATTTTGGATTTCGCTTCTTTCAGATCGTGTTCCGTGGTGTTAATGCTCATTAACCCAGAAATCGCAAAGTATGTGTAATGTCCCAAATAACACAAAACCGTCTTTTCGCTTCCATATGCGGAGAAAGAAGACGAATAAGCTTTGATAGGGCTTATTTCAATTCGCATGGTGTTTTATGGGTGTGCACCAGAATCACCTCCAACCAAAGCAGAAAAGGTGTTTTGGGTTCCATCCACTTAAAAAGAAAGACGATCAAGCTCTGATTGGTTTTGTTGCAAATTGATGTTTTTAGGGTTAGAATGCACATTCACCCAAAAATCTCAGTGAAATGTTTCTTAGCCGTAAAGAAGCATAGGTGCTTTGGTTCCATGTCAATAGAAAGCAGACGAAAAAGTTTGGATTGTTCTTTCCATGTTCTTTCCACCGACAAATAGCAGTGTAATGAGCCTGAACCTCCCCAAACAGGTTGTTTTGCGTTCCAGCTACATAGAAAGAAGAATTTTGGATTTCGCTTCTTTCAGATCGTGTTCCGTGGTGTTAATGCTCATTAACCCAGAAATCGCAAAGTATGTGTAATGTCCCAAATAACACAAAACCGTCTTTTCGCTTCCATATGCGGAGAAAGAAGACGAATAAGCTTTGATAGGGCTTATTTCAATTCGCATGGTGTTTTATGGGTGTGCACCAGAATCACCTCCAACCAAAGCAGAAAAGGTGTTTTGGGTTCCATCCACTTAAAAAGAAAGACGATCAAGCTCTGATTGGTTTTGTTGCAAATTGATGTTTTTAGGGTTAGAATGCACATTCACCAAAAATTCTCAGAGTGAAATGTTTCTTAACAGCCTTAATCAAGCATAGGTGTTTTGGTTCCATGTCAATAGAAAGCAGACGAATAAGTTTGGATTGTTCTTTCCATGTTCTTTCCACCGACAAATAGCAGTGTAATGAGCTTGAACCTCCCCAAACAGGTTGTTTTGCGTTCCAGCTACATAGAAAGAAGAATTTTGGATTTCGCTTCTTTCAGATCGTGTTCCGTGGTGTTAATGCTCATTAACCCAGAAATCGCAAAGTATGTGTAATGAGTCCCAAATAACACAAAACCGTCTTTTCGCTTCCATATGCGTAGAAAGAAGACGAATAAGCTTTAATAGGGCTTATTTCAATTCGCATGGTGTTTTATGGGTGTGCACCAGAATCACCTCCAACCAAAGCAGAAAAGGTGTTTTGGGTTCCATCCACTTAAAAAGAAAGACGATCAAGCTCTGATTGGTTTTGTTGCAAATTGATGTTTTTAGAGTTAGAATGCACATTCACCCAAAAATCTCAGTGAAATGTTTCTTAGCCGTAAAGAAGCAAAGGTGCTTTGGTTCCATGTCAATAGAAAGCAGACGAAAAAGTTTGGATTGTTCTATCCATGTTCTTTCCACCCACAAATAGCAAAGTGTAATGAGCCTGAACCTCCCCAAACAGGTTGTTTTGCGTTCCAGCTACATAGAAAGAAGAATTTTGGATTTCGCTTATTTCAAATCGTGTTCCATGGTGTTAATGCTCATTAACCCAGAAATCGCAAAGTATGTGTAATGAGTCCCAAATAGCACAAAACCGTCTTTTCGCTTCCATATGTGTAGAAAGAAGACGAATAAGCTTTGACAGGGCTTATTTCAATTCGCATGGTGTTTTATGGGTGTGCACCAGAATCACCTCCAACCAAAGCAGAAAAGGTGTTTTGGGTTCCATCCACTTAAAAAGAAAGACGATCAAGCTCTGATTGGTTTTGTTGCAAATTTATGTTTTTAGGGTTAGAATGCACATTCACCAAAAATTCTCAGAGTGAAATGTTTCTTAACAGCGTTAATCAAGCATAGGTGTTTTGGTTCCATGTCAATAGAAAGCAGACGAAAAAGTTTGGATTGTTCTATCCATGTTCTTTCCACCCACAAATAGCAAAGTGTAATGAGCCTGAACCTCCCCAAACAGGTTGTTTGGCGTTCCAGCTACATAGAAAGAAGAATTTTGGATTTCGCTTATTTCAAATCGTGTTCCATGGTGTTAATGCTCATTAACCCAGAAATCGCAAAGTATGTGTAATGAGTCCCAAATAGCACAAAACCGTCTTTTCACTTCCATATGCGTACAAAAAAGACGAATAAGCTTTGATAGGGCTTATTTCAATTCGCATAGTGTTTTATGGGTGTGCACCAGAATCACCTCCAACCAAAGCAGAAAAGGTGTTTTGGGTTCCATCCACTTAAAAAGAAAGACGATCAAGCTCTGATTGGTTTTGTTGCAAATTGATGTTTTTAGGGTTAGAATGCACATTCACCAAAAATTCTCAGAGTGAAATGTTTCTGAACAGCCTTAATCAAGCATAGGTGTTTTGGTTCCATGTCAATAGAAAGCAGACGAATAAGTTTGGATTGTTCTTTCCATGTTCTTTCCACCCACAAATAGCAAAGTGTAATGAGCCTGAACCTCCCCAAACAGGTTGTTTTGCGTTCCAGCTACATAGAAAGAAGAATTTTGGATTTCGCTTCTTTCAGATCGTGTTCCGTGGTGTTAATGCTCAATAACCCAGAAATCGCAAAGTATGTGTAATGTCCCAAATAACACAAAACCGTCTTTTCGCTTCCATATGCGGAGAAAGAAGACGAATAAGCTTTGATAGGGCTTATTTCAATTCGCATGGTGTTTTATGGGTGTGCACCAGAATCACCTCCAACCAAAGCAGAAAAGGTGTTTTGGGTTCCATCCACTTAAAAAGAAAGACGATCAAGCTCTGATTGGTTTTATTGCAAATTGATGTTTTTAGGGTTAGAATGCACATTCACCAAAAATTCTCAGACTGAAATGTTTCTTAACAGCCTTAATCAAGCATAGGTGTTTTGGTTCCATGTCAATAGAAAGCAGACGAATAAGTTTGGATTGTTCTTTCCATGTTCTTTCCACCGACAAATAGCAGTGTAATGAGCCTGAACCTCCCCAAACAGGTTGTTTTGCGTTCCAGCTACATAGAAAGAAGAATTTTGGATTTCGCTTCTTTCAGATCGTGTTCCGTGGTGTTAATGCTCATTAACCCAGAAATCGCAAAGTATGTGTAATGAGTCCCAAATAACACAAAACCGTCTTTTCGCTTCCATATGCGGAGAAAGAAGACGAATAAGCTTTGATAGGGCTTATTTCAATTCGCATGGTGTTTTATGGGTGTGCACCAGAATCACCTCCAACCAAAGCAGAAAAGGTGTTTTGGGTTCCATCCACTTAAAAAGAAAGACGATCAAGCTCTGATTGGTTTTGTTGCAAATTGATGTTTTTAGGGTTAGAATGCACATTCACCAAAAATTCTCAGAGTGAAATGTTTCTGAACAGCCTTAATCAAGCATAGGTGTTTTGGTTCCATGTCAATAGAAAGCAGACGAATAAGTTTGGATTGTTCTTTCCATGTTCTTTCCACCGACAAATAGCAGTGTAATGAGCTTGAACCTCCCCAAACAGGTTGTTTTGCGTTCCAGCTACATAGAAAGAAGAATTTTGGATTTCGCTTCTTTCAGATCGTGTTCCGTGGTGTTAATGCTCATTAACCCAGAAATCGCAAAGTATGTGTAATGAGTCCCAAATAACACAAAACCGTCTTTTCGCTTCCATATGCGTAGAAAGAAGACGAATAAGCTTTGACAGGGCTTATTTCAATTCGCATGGTGTTTTATGGGTGTGCACCAGAATCACCTCCAACCAAAGCAGAAAAGGTGTTTTGGGTTCCATCCACTTAAAAAGAAAGACGATCAAGCTCTGATTGGTTTTGTTGCAAATTGATGTTTTTAGGGTTAGAATGCACATTCACCCAAAAATCTCAGTGAAATGTTTCTTAGCCGTAAAGAAGCATAGGTGCTTTGGTTCCATGTCAATAGAAAGCAGACGAAAAAGTTTGGATTGTTCTATCCATGTTCTTTCCACCCACAAATAGCAAAGTGTAATGAGCCTGAACCTCCCCAAACAGGTTGTTTGGCGTTCCAGCTACATAGAAAGAAGAATTTTGGATTTCGCTTATTTCAAATCGTGTTCCATGGTGTTAATGCTCATTAACCCAGAAATCGCAAAGTATGTGTAATGAGTCCCAAATAGCACAAAACCGTCTTTTCGCTTCCATATGTGTAGAAAGAAGACGAATAAGCTTTGACAGGGCTTATTTCAATTCGCATGGTGTTTTATGGGTGTGCACCAGAATCACCTCCAACCAAAGCAGAAAAGGTGTTTTGGGTTCCATCCACTTAAAAAGAAAGACGATCAAGCTCTGATTGGTTTTGTTGCAAATTTATGTTTTTAGGGTTAGAATGCACATTCACCAAAAATTCTCAGAGTGAAATGTTTCTTAACAGCGTTAATCAAGCATAGGTGTTTTGGTTCCATGTCAATAGAAAGCAGACGAAAAAGTTTGGATTGTTCTATCCATGTTCTTTCCACCCACAAATAGCAAAGTGTAATGAGCCTGAACCTCCCCAAACAGGTTGTTTGGCGTTCCAGCTACATAGAAAGAAGAATTTTGGATTTCGCTTATTTCAAATCGTGTTCCATGGTGTTAATGCTCATTAACCCAGAAATCGCAAAGTATGTGTAATGAGTCCCAAATAGCACAAAACCGTCTTTTCGCTTCCATATGCGGAGAAAGAAGACGAATAAGCTTTGATAGGGCTTATTTCAATTCGCATGGTGTTTTATGGGTGTGCACCAGAATCACCTCCAACCAAAGCAGAAAAGGTGTTTTGGGTTCCATCCACTTAAAAAGAAAGACGATCAAGCTCTGATTGGTTTTATTGCAAATTGATGTTTTTAGGGTTAGAATGCACATTCACCAAAAATTCTCAGACTGAAATGTTTCTTAACAGCCTTAATCAAGCATAGGTGTTTTGGTTCCATGTCAATAGAAAGCAGACGAATAAGTTTGGATTGTTCTTTCCATGTTCTTTCCACCGACAAATAGCAGTGTAATGAGCCTGAACCTCCCCAAACAGGTTGTTTTGCGTTCCAGCTACATAGAAAGAAGAATTTTGGATTTCGCTTCTTTCAGATCGTGTTCCGTGGTGTTAATGCTCATTAACCCAGAAATCGCAAAGTATGTGTAATGAGTCCCAAATAACACAAAACCGTCTTTTCGCTTCCATATGCGGAGAAAGAAGACGAATAAGCTTTGATAGGGCTTATTTCAATTCGCATGGTGTTTTATGGGTGTGCACCAGAATCACCTCCAACCAAAGCAGAAAAGGTGTTTTGGGTTCCATCCACTTAAAAAGAAAGACGATCAAGCTCTGATTGGTTTTGTTGCAAATTGATGTTTTTAGGGTTAGAATGCACATTCACCAAAAATTCTCAGAGTGAAATGTTTCTGAACAGCCTTAATCAAGCATAGGTGTTTTGGTTCCATGTCAATAGAAAGCAGACGAATAAGTTTGGATTGTTCTTTCCATGTTCTTTCCACCGACAAATAGCAGTGTAATGAGCTTGAACCTCCCCAAACAGGTTGTTTTGCGTTCCAGCTACATAGAAAGAAGAATTTTGGATTTCGCTTCTTTCAGATCGTGTTCCGTGGTGTTAATGCTCATTAACCCAGAAATCGCAAAGTATGTGTAATGAGTCCCAAATAACACAAAACCGTCTTTTCGCTTCCATATGCGTAGAAAGAAGACGAATAAGCTTTGACAGGGCTTATTTCAATTCGCATGGTGTTTTATGGGTGTGCACCAGAATCACCTCCAACCAAAGCAGAAAAGGTGTTTTGGGTTCCATCCACTTAAAAAGAAAGACGATCAAGCTCTGATTGGTTTTGTTGCAAATTGATGTTTTTAGGGTTAGAATGCACATTCACCCAAAAATCTCAGTGAAATGTTTCTTAGCCGTAAAGAAGCATAGGTGCTTTGGTTCCATGTCAATAGAAAGCAGACGAAAAAGTTTGGATTGTTCTATCCATGTTCTTTCCACCCACAAATAGCAAAGTGTAATGAGCCTGAACCTCCCCAAACAGGTTGTTTGGCGTTCCAGCTACATAGAAAGAAGAATTTTGGATTTCGCTTATTTCAAATCGTGTTCCATGGTGTTAATGCTCATTAACCCAGAAATCGCAAAGTATGTGTAATGAGTCCCAAATAGCACAAAACCGTCTTTTCGCTTCCATATGTGTAGAAAGAAGACGAATAAGCTTTGACAGGGCTTATTTCAATTCGCATGGTGTTTTATGGGTGTGCACCAGAATCACCTCCAACCAAAGCAGAAAAGGTGTTTTGGGTTCCATCCACTTAAAAAGAAAGACGATCAAGCTCTGATTGGTTTTGTTGCAAATTTATGTTTTTAGGGTTAGAATGCACATTCACCAAAAATTCTCAGAGTGAAATGTTTCTTAACAGCGTTAATCAAGCATAGGTGTTTTGGTTCCATGTCAATAGAAAGCAGACGAAAAAGTTTGGATTGTTCTATCCATGTTCTTTCCACCCACAAATAGCAAAGTGTAATGAGCCTGAACCTCCCCAAACAGGTTGTTTGGCGTTCCAGCTACATAGAAAGAAGAATTTTGGATTTCGCTTATTTCAAATCGTGTTCCATGGTGTTAATGCTCATTAACCCAGAAATCGCAAAGTATGTGTAATGAGTCCCAAATAGCACAAAACCGTCTTTTCACTTCCATATGCGTACAAAAAAGACGAATAAGCTTTGATAGGGCTTATTTCAATTCGCATAGTGTTTTATGGGTGTGCACCAGAATCACCTCCAACCAAAGCAGAAAAGGTGTTTTGGGTTCCATCCACTTAAAAAGAAAGACGATCAAGCTCTGATTGGTTTTGTTGCAAATTGATGTTTTTAGGGTTAGAATGCACATTCACCAAAAATTCTCAGAGTGAAATGTTTCTGAACAGCCTTAATCAAGCATAGGTGTTTTGGTTCCATGTCAATAGAAAGCAGACGAATAAGTTTGGATTGTTCTTTCCATGTTCTTTCCACCCACAAATAGCAAAGTGTAATGAGCCTGAACCTCCCCAAACAGGTTGTTTTGCGTTCCAGCTACATAGAAAGAAGAATTTTGGATTTCGCTTCTTTCAGATCGTGTTCCGTGGTGTTAATGCTCAATAACCCAGAAATCGCAAAGTATGTGTAATGTCCCAAATAACACAAAACCGTCTTTTCGCTTCCATATGCGGAGAAAGAAGACGAATAAGCTTTGATAGGGCTTATTTCAATTCGCATGGTGTTTTATGGGTGTGCACCAGAATCACCTCCAACCAAAGCAGAAAAGGTGTTTTGGGTTCCATCCACTTAAAAAGAAAGACGATCAAGCTCTGATTGGTTTTATTGCAAATTGATGTTTTTAGGGTTAGAATGCACATTCACCAAAAATTCTCAGACTGAAATGTTTCTTAACAGCCTTAATCAAGCATAGGTGTTTTGGTTCCATGTCAATAGAAAGCAGACGAATAAGTTTGGATTGTTCTTTCCATGTTCTTTCCACCGACAAATAGCAGTGTAATGAGCCTGAACCTCCCCAAACAGGTTGTTTTGCGTTCCAGCTACATAGAAAGAAGAATTTTGGATTTCGCTTCTTTCAGATCGTGTTCCGTGGTGTTAATGCTCATTAACCCAGAAATCGCAAAGTATGTGTAATGAGTCCCAAATAACACAAAACCGTCTTTTCGCTTCCATATGCGGAGAAAGAAGACGAATAAGCTTTGATAGGGCTTATTTCAATTCGCATGGTGTTTTATGGGTGTGCACCAGAATCACCTCCAACCAAAGCAGAAAAGGTGTTTTGGGTTCCATCCACTTAAAAAGAAAGACGATCAAGCTCTGATTGGTTTTGTTGCAAATTGATGTTTTTAGGGTTAGAATGCACATTCACCAAAAATTCTCAGAGTGAAATGTTTCTGAACAGCCTTAATCAAGCATAGGTGTTTTGGTTCCATGTCAATAGAAAGCAGACGAATAAGTTTGGATTGTTCTTTCCATGTTCTTTCCACCGACAAATAGCAGTGTAATGAGCTTGAACCTCCCCAAACAGGTTGTTTTGCGTTCCAGCTACATAGAAAGAAGAATTTTGGATTTCGCTTCTTTCAGATCGTGTTCCGTGGTGTTAATGCTCATTAACCCAGAAATCGCAAAGTATGTGTAATGAGTCCCAAATAACACAAAACCGTCTTTTCGCTTCCATATGCGTAGAAAGAAGACGAATAAGCTTTGACAGGGCTTATTTCAATTCGCATGGTGTTTTATGGGTGTGCACCAGAATCACCTCCAACCAAAGCAGAAAAGGTGTTTTGGGTTCCATCCACTTAAAAAGAAAGACGATCAAGCTCTGATTGGTTTTGTTGCAAATTGATGTTTTTAGGGTTAGAATGCACATTCACCCAAAAATCTCAGTGAAATGTTTCTTAGCCGTAAAGAAGCATAGGTGCTTTGGTTCCATGTCAATAGAAAGCAGACGAAAAAGTTTGGATTGTTCTATCCATGTTCTTTCCACCCACAAATAGCAAAGTGTAATGAGCCTGAACCTCCCCAAACAGGTTGTTTGGCGTTCCAGCTACATAGAAAGAAGAATTTTGGATTTCGCTTATTTCAAATCGTGTTCCATGGTGTTAATGCTCATTAACCCAGAAATCGCAAAGTATGTGTAATGAGTCCCAAATAGCACAAAACCGTCTTTTCACTTCCATATGCGTACAAAGAAGACGAATAAGCTTTGATAGGGCTTATTTCAATTCGCATGGTGTTTTATGGGAGTGCACCAGAATCACCTCCAACCAAAGCAGAAAAGTTGTTTTGGGTTCCATCCACTTAAAAAGAAAGACGATCAAGCTCTGATTGGTTTTGTTGCAAATTGATGTTTTTAGGGTTAGAATGCACATTCACCAAAAATTCTCAGAGTGAAATGTTTCTTAACAGCGTTAATCAAGCATAGGTGTTTTGGTTCCATGTCAATAGAAAGCAGACGAAAAAGTTTGGATTGTTCTATCCATGTTCTTTCCACCCACAAATAGCAAAGTGTAATGAGCCTGAACCTCCCCAAACAGGTTGTTTGGCGTTCCAGCTACATAGAAAGAAGAATTTTGGATTTCGCTTATTTCAAATCGTGTTCCATGGTGTTAATGCTCATTAACCCAGAAATCGCAAAGTATGTGTAATGAGTCCCAAATAGCACAAAACCGTCTTTTCACTTCCATATGCGTACAAAAAAGACGAATAAGCTTTGATAGGGCTTATTTCAATTCGCATAGTGTTTTATGGGTGTGCACCAGAATCACCTCCAACCAAAGCAGAAAAGGTGTTTTGGGTTCCATCCACTTAAAAAGAAAGACGATCAAGCTCTGATTGGTTTTGTTGCAAATTGATGTTTTTAGGGTTAGAATGCACATTCACCAAAAATTCTCAGAGTGAAATGTTTCTGAACAGCCTTAATCAAGCATAGGTGTTTTGGT
This sequence comes from Podarcis gaigeae, assembly GCF_964106915.1. Lineage (NCBI taxonomy): Eukaryota > Metazoa > Chordata > Lepidosauria > Squamata > Lacertidae > Podarcis > Podarcis gaigeae. The sequence continues at coordinate 227,692 of NC_139685.1, read as the reverse complement.
TCCATGTCAATAGAAAGCAGACGAATAAGTTTGGATTGTTCTTTCCATGTTCTTTCCACCCACAAATAGCAAAGTGTAATGAGCCTGAACCTCCCCAAACAGGTTGTTTTGCGTTCCAGCTACATAGAAAGAAGAATTTTGGATTTCGCTTCTTTCAGATCGTGTTCCGTGGTGTTAATGCTCATTAACCCAGAAATCGCAAAGTATGTGTAATGTCCCAAATAACACAAAACCGTCTTTTCGCTTCCATATGCGGAGAAAGAAGACGAATAAGCTTTGATAGGGCTTATTTCAATTCGCATGGTGTTTTATGGGTGTGCACCAGAATCACCTCCAACCAAAGCAGAAAAGGTGTTTTGGGTTCCATCCACTTAAAAAGAAAGACGATCAAGCTCTGATTGGTTTTGTTGCAAATTGATGTTTTTAGGGTTAGAATGCACATTCACCAAAAATTCTCAGAGTGAAATGTTTCTTAACAGCCTTAATCAAGCATAGGTGTTTTGGTTCCATGTCAATAGAAAGCAGACGAATAAGTTTGGATTGTTCTTTCCATGTTCTTTCCACCGACAAATAGCAGTGTAATGAGCTTGAACCTCCCCAAACAGGTTGTTTTGCGTTCCAGCTACATAGAAAGAAGAATTTTGGATTTCGCTTCTTTCAGATCGTGTTCCGTGGTGTTAATGCTCATTAACCCAGAAATCGCAAAGTATGTGTAATGAGTCCCAAATAACACAAAACCGTCTTTTCGCTTCCATATGCGTAGAAAGAAGACGAATAAGCTTTGACAGGGCTTATTTCAATTCGCATGGTGTTTTATGGGTGTGCACCAGAATCACCTCCAACCAAAGCAGAAAAGGTGTTTTGGGTTCCATCCACTTAAAAAGAAAGACGATCAAGCTCTGATTGGTTTTGTTGCAAATTGATGTTTTTAGGGTTAGAATGCACATTCACCCAAAAATCTCAGTGAAATGTTTCTTAGCCGTAAAGAAGCATAGGTGCTTTGGTTCCATGTCAATAGAAAGCAGACGAAAAAGTTTGGATTGTTCTATCCATGTTCTTTCCACCCACAAATAGCAAAGTGTAATGAGCCTGAACCTCCCCAAACAGGTTGTTTGGCGTTCCAGCTACATAGAAAGAAGACTTTTGGATTTCGCTTATTTCAAATCGTGTTCCATGGTGTTAATGCTCATTAACCCAGAAATCGCAAAGTATGTGTAATGAGTCCCAAATAGCACAAAACCGTCTTTTCGCTTCCATATGCGTAGAAAGAAGACGAATAAGCTTTGACAGGGCTTATTTCAATTCGCATGGTGTTTTATGGGTGTGCACCAGAATCACCTCCAACCAAAGCAGAAAAGGTGTTTTGGGTTCCATCCACTTAAAAAGAAAGACGATCAAGCTCTGATTGGTTTTGTTGCAAATTGATGTTTTTAGGGTTAGAATGCACATTCACCAAAAATTCTCAGAGTGAAATGTTTCTTAATAGCGTTAATCAAGCATAGGTGTTTTGGTTCCATGTCAATAGAAAGCAGACGAAAAAGTTTGGATTGTTCTATCCATGTTCTTTCCACCCACAAATAGCAAAGTGTAATGAGCCTGAACCTCCGCAAACAGGTTGTTTGGCGTTCCAGCTACATAGAAAGAAGAATTTTGGATTTCGCTTCTTTCAAATCGTGTTCCATGGTGTTAATGCTCATTAACCCAGAAATCGCAAAGTATGTGTAATGAGTCCCAAATAACACAAAACCGTCTTTTCACTTCCATATGCGTACAAAAAAGACGAATAAGCTTTGATAGGGCTTATTTCAATTCGCATGGTGTTTTATGGGTGTGCACCAGAATCACCTCCAACCAAAGCAGAAAAGGTGTTTTGGGTTCCATCCACTTAAAAAGAAAGACGATCAAGCTCTGATTGGTTTTGTTGCAAATTGATGTTTTTAGGGTTAGAATGCACATTCACCCAAAAATCTCAGTGAAATGTTTCTTAGCCGTAAAGAAGCATAGGTGCTTTGGTTCCATGTCAATAGAAAGCAGACGAAAAAGTTTGGATTGTTCTATCCATGTTCTTTCCACCCACAAATAGCAAAGTGTAATGAGCCTGAACCTCCCCAAACAGGTTGTTTGGCGTTCCAGCTACATAGAAAGAAGAATTTTGGATTTCGCTTATTTCAAATCGTGTTCCATGGTGTTAATGCTCATTAACCCAGAAATCGCAAAGTATGTGTAATGAGTCCCAAATAGCACAAAACCGTCTTTTCGCTTCCATATGCGTAGAAAGAAGACGAATAAGCTTTGACAGGGCTTATTTCAATTCGCATGGTGTTTTATGGGTGTGCACCAGAATCACCTCCAACCAAAGCAGAAAAGGTGTTTTGGGTTCCATCCACTTAAAAAGAAAGACGATCAAGCTCTGATTGGTTTTGTTGCAAATTGATGTTTTTAGGGTTAGAATGCACATTCACCCAAAAATCTCAGTGAAATGTTTCTTAGCCGTAAAGAAGCATAGGTGCTTTGGTTCCATGTCAATAGAAAGCAGACGAAAAAGTTTGGATTGTTCTATCCATGTTCTTTCCACCCACAAATAGCAAAGTGTAATGAGCCTGAACCTCCCCAAACAGGTTGTTTGGCGTTCCAGCTACATAGAAAGAAGACTTTTGGATTTCGCTTATTTCAAATCGTGTTCCATGGTGTTAATGCTCATTAACCCAGAAATCGCAAAGTATGTGTAATGAGTCCCAAATAGCACAAAACCGTCTTTTCGCTTCCATATGCGTAGAAAGAAGACGAATAAGCTTTGACAGGGCTTATTTCAATTCGCATGGTGTTTTATGGGTGCGCACCAGAATCACCTCCAACCAAAGCAGAAAAGGTGTTTTGGGTTCCATCCACTTAAAAAGAAAGACGATCAAGCTCTGATTGGTTTTGTTGCAAATTGATGTTTTTAGGGTTAGAATGCACATTCACCAAAAATTCTCAGAGTGAAATGTTTCTTAATAGCGTTAATCAAGCATAGGTGTTTTGGTTCCATGTCAATAGAAAGCAGACGAAAAAGTTTGGATTGTTCTATCCATGTTCTTTCCACCCACAAATAGCAAAGTGTAATGAGCCTGAACCTCCCCAAACAGGTTGTTTGGCGTTCCAGCTACATAGAAAGAAGAATTTTGGATTTCGCTTCTTTCAAATCGTGTTCCATGGTGTGAATGCTCATTAACCCAGAAATCGCAAAGTATGTGTAATGAGTCCCAAATAACACAAAACCGTCTTTTCACTTCCATATGCGTACAAAAAAGACGAATAAGCTTTGATAGGGCTTATTTCAATTCGCATGGTGTTTTATGGGTGTGCACCAGAATCACCTCCAACCAAAGCAGAAAAGGTGTTTTGGGTTCCATCCACTTAAAAAGAAAGACGATCAAGCTCTGATTGGTTTTGTTGCAAATTGATGTTTTTAGGGTTAGAATGCACATTCACCCAAAAATCTCAGTGAAATGTTTCTTAGCCGTAAAGAAGCATAGGTGCTTTGGTTCCATGTCAATAGAAAGCAGACGAAAAAGTTTGGATTGTTCTATCCATGTTCTTTCCACCCACAAATAGCAAAGTGTAATGAGCCTGAACCTCCCCAAACAGGTTGTTTGGCGTTCCAGCTACATAGAAAGAAGACTTTTGGATTTCGCTTATTTCAAATCGTGTTCCATGGTGTTAATGCTCATTAACCCAGAAATCGCAAAGTATGTGTAATGAGTCCCAAATAGCACAAAACCGTCTTTTCGCTTCCATATGCGTAGAAAGAAGACGAATAAGCTTTGACAGGGCTTATTTCAATTCGCATGGTGTTTTATGGGTGTGCACCAGAATCACCTCCAACCAAAGCAGAAAAGGTGTTTTGGGTTCCATCCACTTAAAAAGAAAGACGATCAAGCTCTGATTGGTTTTGTTGCAAATTGATGTTTTTAGGGTTAGAATGCACATTCACCCAAAAATCTCAGTGAAATGTTTCTTAGCCGTAAAGAAGCATAGGTGCTTTGGTTCCATGTCAATAGAAAGCAGACGAAAAAGTTTGGATTGTTCTATCCATGTTCTTTCCACCCACAAATAGCAAAGTGTAATGAGCCTGAACCTCCCCAAACAGGTTGTTTGGCGTTCCAGCTACATAGAAAGAAGACTTTTGGATTTCGCTTATTTCAAATCGTGTTCCATGGTGTTAATGCTCATTAACCCAGAAATCGCAAAGTATGTGTAATGAGTCCCAAATAGCACAAAACCGTCTTTTCGCTTCCATATGCGTAGAAAGAAGACGAATAAGCTTTGACAGGGCTTATTTCAATTCGCATGGTGTTTTATGGGTGTGCACCAGAATCACCTCCAACCAAAGCAGAAAAGGTGTTTTGGGTTCCATCCACTTAAAAAGAAAGACGATCAAGCTCTGATTGGTTTTGTTGCAAATTGATGTTTTTAGGGTTAGAATGCACATTCACCAAAAATTCTCAGAGTGAAATGTTTCTTAATAGCGTTAATCAAGCATAGGTGTTTTGGTTCCATGTCAATAGAAAGCAGACGAAAAAGTTTGGATTGTTCTATCCATGTTCTTTCCACCCACAAATAGCAAAGTGTAATGAGCCTGAACCTCCCCAAACAGGTTGTTTGGCGTTCCAGCTACATAGAAAGAAGAATTTTGGATTTCGCTTCTTTCAAATCGTGTTCCATGGTGTTAATGCTCATTAACCCAGAAATCGCAAAGTATGTGTAATGAGTCCCAAATAACACAAAACCGTCTTTTCACTTCCATATGCGTACAAAAAAGACGAATAAGCTTTGATAGGGCTTATTTCAATTCGCATGGTGTTTTATGGGTGTGCACCAGAATCACCTCCAACCAAAGCAGAAAAGGTGTTTTGGGTTCCATCCACTTAAAAAGAAAGACGATCAAGCTCTGATTGGTTTTGTTGCAAATTGATGTTTTTAGGGTTAGAATGCACATTCACCCAAAAATCTCAGTGAAATGTTTCTTAGCCGTAAAGAAGCATAGGTGCTTTGGTTCCATGTCAATAGAAAGCAGACGAAAAAGTTTGGATTGTTCTATCCATGTTCTTTCCACCCACAAATAGCAAAGTGTAATGAGCCTGAACCTCCCCAAACAGGTTGTTTGGCGTTCCAGCTACATAGAAAGAAGAATTTGGGATTTCGCTTATTTCAAATCGTGTTCCATGGTGTTAATGCTCATTAACCCAGAAATCGCAAAGTATGTGTAATGAGTCCCAAATAGCACAAAACCGTCTTTTCGCTTCCATATGCGTAGAAAGAAGACGAATAAGCTTTGACAGGGCTTATTTCAATTCGCATGGTGTTTTATGGGTGTGCACCAGAATCACCTCCAACCAAAGCAGAAAAGGTGTTTTGGGTTCCATCCACTTAAAAAGAAAGACGATCAAGCTCTGATTGGTTTTGTTGCAAATTGATGTTTTTAGGGTTAGAATGCTCATTCACCCAAAAATCTCAGTGAAATGTTTCTTAGCCGTAAAGAAGCATAGGTGCTTTGGTTCCATGTCAATAGAAAGCAGACGAATAAGTTTGGATTGTTCTTTCCATGTTCTTTCCACCGACAAATAGCAGTGTAATGAGCCTGAACCTCCCCAAACAGGTTGTTTTGCGTTCCAGCTACATAGAAAGAAGAATTTTGGATTTCGCTTCTTTCAGATCGTGTTCCGTGGTGCTAATGCTCATTAACCCAGAAATCGCAAAGTATGTGTAATGAGTCCCAAATAACACAAAACCGTCTTTTCGCTTCCATATGCGGAGAAAGAAGACGAATAAGCTTTGATAGGGCTTATTTCAATTCGCATGGTGTTTTATGGGTGTGCACCAGAATCACCTCCAACCAAAGCAGAAAAGGTGTTTTGGGTTCCATCCACTTAAAAAGAAAGACGATCAAGCTCTGATTGGTTTTGTTGCAAATTGATGTTTTTAGGGTTAGAATGCACATTCACCAAAAATTCTCAGAGTGAAATGTTTCTTAACAGCCTTAATCAAGCATAGGTGTTTTGGTTCCATGTCAATAGAAAGCAGACGAATAAGTTTGGATTGTTCTTTCCATGTTCTTTCCACCGACAAATAGCAGTGTAATGAGCTTGAACCTCCCCAAACAGGTTGTTTTGCGTTCCAGCTACATAGAAAGAAGAATTTTGGATTTCGCTTCTTTCAGATCGTGTTCCGTGGTGTTAATGCTCATTAACCCAGAAATCGCAAAGTATGTGTAATGAGTCCCAAATAACACAAAACCGTCTTTTCGCTTCCATATGCGTAGAAAGAAGACGAATAAGCTTTGACAGGGCTTATTTCAATTCGCATGGTGTTTTATGGGTGTGCACCAGAATCACCTCCAACCAAAGCAGAAAAGGTGTTTTGGGTTCCATCCACTTAAAAAGAAAGACGATCAAGCTCTGATTGGTTTTGTTGCAAATTGATGTTTTTAGGGTTAGAATGCACATTCACCCAAAAATCTCAGTGAAATGTTTCTTAGCCGTAAAGAAGCATAGGTGCTTTGGTTCCATGTCAATAGAAAGCAGACGAAAAAGTTTGGATTGTTCTATCCATGTTCTTTCCACCCACAAATAGCAAAGTGTAATGAGCCTGAACCTCCCCAAACAGGTTGTTTGGCGTTCCAGCTACATAGAAAGAAGACTTTTGGATTTCGCTTATTTCAAATCGTGTTCCATGGTGTTAATGCTCATTAACCCAGAAATCGCAAAGTATGTGTAATGAGTCCCAAATAGCACAAAACCGTCTTTTCGCTTCCATATGCGTAGAAAGAAGACGAATAAGCTTTGACAGGGCTTATTTCAATTCGCATGGTGTTTTATGGGTGTGCACCAGAATCACCTCCAACCAAAGCAGAAAAGGTGTTTTGGGTTCCATCCACTTAAAAAGAAAGACGATCAAGCTCTGATTGGTTTTGTTGCAAATTGATGTTTTTAGGGTTAGAATGCACATTCACCCAAAAATCTCAGTGAAATGTTTCTTAGCCGTGAAGAAGCATAGGTGCTTTGGTTCCATGTCAATAGAAAGCAGACGAAAAAGTTTGGATTGTTCTATCCATGTTCTTTCCACCCACAAATAGCAAAGTGTAATGAGCCTGAACCTCCCCAAACAGGTTGTTTGGCGTTCCAGCTACATAGAAAGAAGACTTTTGGATTTCGCTTATTTCAAATCGTGTTCCATGGTGTTAATGCTCATTAACCCAGAAATCGCAAAGTATGTGTAATGAGTCCCAAATAGCACAAAACCGTCTTTTCGCTTCCATATGCGTAGAAAGAAGACGAATAAGCTTTGACAGGGCTTATTTCAATTCGCATGGTGTTTTATGGGTGTGCACCAGAATCACCTCCAACCAAAGCAGAAAAGGTGTTTTGGGTTCCATCCACTTAAAAAGAAAGACGATCAAGCTCTGATTGGTTTTGTTGCAAATTGATGTTTTTAGGGTTAGAATGCACATTCACCCAAAAATCTCAGTGAAATGTTTCTTAGCCGTAAAGAAGCATAGGTGCTTTGGTTCCATGTCAATAGAAAGCAGACGAAAAAGTTTGGATTGTTCTATCCATGTTCTTTCCACCCACAAATAGCAAAGTGTAATGAGCCTGAACCTCCCCAAACAGGTTGTTTGGCGTTCCAGCTACATAGAAAGAAGAATTTGGGATTTCGCTTATTTCAAATCGTGTTCCATGGTGTTAATGCTCATTAACCCAGAAATCGCAAAGTATGTGTAATGAGTCCCAAATAGCACAAAACCGTCTTTTCGCTTCCATATGCGTAGAAAGAAGACGAATAAGCTTTGACAGGGCTTATTTCAATTCGCATGGTGTTTTATGGGTGTGCACCAGAATCACCTCCAACCAAAGCAGAAAAGGTGTTTTGGGTTCCATCCACTTAAAAAGAAAGACGATCAAGCTCTGATTGGTTTTGTTGCAAATTGATGTTTTTAGGGTTAGAATGCTCATTCACCCAAAAATCTCAGTGAAATGTTTCTTAGCCGTAAAGAAGCATAGGTGCTTTGGTTCCATGTCAATAGAAAGCAGACGAATAAGTTTGGATTGTTCTTTCCATGTTCTTTCCACCGACAAATAGCAGTGTAATGAGCCTGAACCTCCCCAAACAGGTTGTTTTGCGTTCCAGCTACATAGAAAGAAGAATTTTGGATTTCGCTTCTTTCAGATCGTGTTCCGTGGTGCTAATGCTCATTAACCCAGAAATCGCAAAGTATGTGTAATGAGTCCCAAATAACACAAAACCGTCTTTTCGCTTCCATATGCGGAGAAAGAAGACGAATAAGCTTTGATAGGGCTTATTTCAATTCGCATGGTGTTTTATGGGTGTGCACCAGAATCACCTCCAACCAAAGCAGAAAAGGTGTTTTGGGTTCCATCCACTTAAAAAGAAAGACGATCAAGCTCTGATTGGTTTTGTTGCAAATTGATGTTTTTAGGGTTAGAATGCACATTCACCAAAAATTCTCAGAGTGAAATGTTTCTTAACAGCCTTAATCAAGCATAGGTGTTTTGGTTCCATGTCAATAGAAAGCAGACGAATAAGTTTGGATTGTTCTTTCCATGTTCTTTCCACCGACAAATAGCAGTGTAATGAGCTTGAACCTCCCCAAACAGGTTGTTTTGCGTTCCAGCTACATAGAAAGAAGAATTTTGGATTTCGCTTCTTTCAGATCGTGTTCCGTGGTGTTAATGCTCATTAACCCAGAAATCGCAAAGTATGTGTAATGAGTCCCAAATAACACAAAACCGTCTTTTCGCTTCCATATGCGTAGAAAGAAGACGAATAAGCTTTGACAGGGCTTATTTCAATTCGCATGGTGTTTTATGGGTGTGCACCAGAATCACCTCCAACCAAAGCAGAAAAGGTGTTTTGGGTTCCATCCACTTAAAAAGAAAGACGATCAAGCTCTGATTGGTTTTGTTGCAAATTGATGTTTTTAGGGTTAGAATGCACATTCACCCAAAAATCTCAGTGAAATGTTTCTTAGCCGTAAAGAAGCATAGGTGCTTTGGTTCCATGTCAATAGAAAGCAGACGAAAAAGTTTGGATTGTTCTATCCATGTTCTTTCCACCCACAAATAGCAAAGTGTAATGAGCCTGAACCTCCCCAAACAGGTTGTTTGGCGTTCCAGCTACATAGAAAGAAGACTTTTGGATTTCGCTTATTTCAAATCGTGTTCCATGGTGTTAATGCTCATTAACCCAGAAATCGCAAAGTATGTGTAATGAGTCCCAAATAGCACAAAACCGTCTTTTCGCTTCCATATGCGTAGAAAGAAGACGAATAAGCTTTGACAGGGCTTATTTCAATTCGCATGGTGTTTTATGGGTGTGCACCAGAATCACCTCCAACCAAAGCAGAAAAGGTGTTTTGGGTTCCATCCACTTAAAAAGAAAGACGATCAAGCTCTGATTGGTTTTGTTGCAAATTGATGTTTTTAGGGTTAGAATGCACATTCACCCAAAAATCTCAGTGAAATGTTTCTTAGCCGTAAAGAAGCATAGGTGCTTTGGTTCCATGTCAATAGAAAGCAGACGAAAAAGTTTGGATTGTTCTATCCATGTTCTTTCCACCCACAAATAGCAAAGTGTAATGAGCCTGAACCTCCCCAAACAGGTTGTTTGGCGTTCCAGCTACATAGAAAGAAGACTTTTGGATTTCGCTTATTTCAAATCGTGTTCCATGGTGTTAATGCTCATTAACCCAGAAATCGCAAAGTATGTGTAATGAGTCCCAAATAGCACAAAACCGTCTTTTCGCTTCCATATGCGTAGAAAGAAGACGAATAAGCTTTGACAGGGCTTATTTCAATTCGCATGGTGTTTTATGGGTGTGCACCAGAATCACCTCCAACCAAAGCAGAAAAGGTGTTTTGGGTTCCATCCACTTAAAAAGAAAGACGATCAAGCTCTGATTGGTTTTGTTGCAAATTGATGTTTTTAGGGTTAGAATGCACATTCACCAAAAATTCTCAGAGTGAAATGTTTCTTAATAGCGTTAATCAAGCATAGGTGTTTTGGTTCCATGTCAATAGAAAGCAGACGAAAAAGTTTGGATTGTTCTATCCATGTTCTTTCCACCCACAAATAGCAAAGTGTAATGAGCCTGAACCTCCGCAAACAGGTTGTTTGGCGTTCCAGCTACATAGAAAGAAGAATTTTGGATTTCGCTTCTTTCAAATCGTGTTCCATGGTGTTAATGCTCATTAACCCAGAAATCGCAAAGTATGTGTAATGAGTCCCAAATAACACAAAACCGTCTTTTCACTTCCATATGCGTACAAAAAAGACGAATAAGCTTTGATAGGGCTTATTTCAATTCGCATGGTGTTTTATGGGTGTGCACCAGAATCACCTCCAACCAAAGCAGAAAAGGTGTTTTGGGTTCCATCCACTTAAAAAGAAAGACGATCAAGCTCTGATTGGTTTTGTTGCAAATTGATGTTTTTAGGGTTAGAATGCACATTCACCCAAAAATCTCAGTGAAATGTTTCTTAGCCGTAAAGAAGCATAGGTGCTTTGGTTCCATGTCAATAGAAAGCAGACGAAAAAGTTTGGATTGTTCTATCCATGTTCTTTCCACCCACAAATAGCAAAGTGTAATGAGCCTGAACCTCCCCAAACAGGTTGTTTGGCGTTCCAGCTACATAGAAAGAAGAATTTTGGATTTCGCTTATTTCAAATCGTGTTCCATGGTGTTAATGCTCATTAACCCAGAAATCGCAAAGTATGTGTAATGAGTCCCAAATAGCACAAAACCGTCTTTTCGCTTCCATATGCGTAGAAAGAAGACGAATAAGCTTTGACAGGGCTTATTTCAATTCGCATGGTGTTTTATGGGTGTGCACCAGAATCACCTCCAACCAAAGCAGAAAAGGTGTTTTGGGTTCCATCCACTTAAAAAGAAAGACGATCAAGCTCTGATTGGTTTTGTTGCAAATTGATGTTTTTAGGGTTAGAATGCACATTCACCCAAAAATCTCAGTGAAATGTTTCTTAGCCGTAAAGAAGCATAGGTGCTTTGGTTCCATGTCAATAGAAAGCAGACGAAAAAGTTTGGATTGTTCTATCCATGTTCTTTCCACCCACAAATAGCAAAGTGTAATGAGCCTGAACCTCCCCAAACAGGTTGTTTGGCGTTCCAGCTACATAGAAAGAAGAATTTTGGATTTCGCTTATTTCAAATCGTGTTCCATGGTGTTAATGCTCATTAACCCAGAAATCGCAAAGTATGTGTAATGAGTCCCAAATAGCACAAAACCGTCTTTTCGCTTCCATATGCGTACAAAAAAGACGAATAAGCTTTGATAGGGCTTATTTCAATTCGCATGGTGTTTTATGGGTGTGCACCAGAATCACCTCCAACCAAAGCAGAAAAGGTGTTTTGGGTTCCATCCACTTAAAAAGAAAGACGATCAAGCTCTGATTGGTTTTGTTGCAAATTGATGTTTTTAGGGTTAGAATGCACATTCACCAAAAATTCTCAGAGTGAAATGTTTCTTAACAGCCTTAATCAAGCATAGGTGTTTTGGTTCCATGTCAATAGAAAGCAGACGAATAAGTTTGGATTGTTCTTTCCATGTTCTTTCCACCGACAAATAGCAGTGTAATGAGCTTGAACCTCCCCAAACAGGTTGTTTTGCGTTCCAGCTACATAGAAAGAAGAATTTTGGATTTCGCTTCTTTCAGATCGTGTTCCGTGGTGTTAATGCTCATTAACCCAGAAATCGCAAAGTATGTGTAATGAGTCCCAAATAACACAAAACCGTCTTTTCGCTTCCATATGCGTAGAAAGAAGACGAATAAGCTTTGACAGGGCTTATTTCAATTCGCATGGTGTTTTATGGGTGTGCACCAGAATCACCTCCAACCAAAGCAGAAAAGGTGTTTTGGGTTCCATCCACTTAAAAAGAAAGACGATCAAGCTCTGATTGGTTTTGTTGCAAATTGATGTTTTTAGGGTTAGAATGCACATTCACCCAAAAATCTCAGTGAAATGTTTCTTAGCCGTAAAGAAGCATAGGTGCTTTGGTTCCATGTCAATAGAAAGCAGACGAAAAAGTTTGGATTGTTCTATCCATGTTCTTTCCACCCACAAATAGCAAAGTGTAATGAGCCTGAACCTCCCCAAACAGGTTGTTTGGCGTTCCAGCTACATAGAAAGAAGACTTTTGGATTTCGCTTATTTCAAATCGTGTTCCATGGTGTTAATGCTTGTCAGGGGTTCAGAAGGAGAGACACAGGAGGGGGAGCAAATGGAGAGTGAGGAGGAGGAGTACGAGGGGGGCGCAGGCAGTGACAGTGGCCAGAGTTATTCCACAAGCCTCTCTAGCGAATCGGAGGACTCACAGAAGGGAGCGCCGGTGGCCAGAGCAAGGGAGATTCCAAGGGAGAAACCTCAAGAGGGAGGGGCCAGCGGGGAGTCTCTGAACAGCAGCTGGAGATCAGGGCCAGCGTCTCCACCAGAGCGCAGTGGGGAGGGGGAGTCCCAGGAGTCGGGACCAGTGTCCTCACCACCAGAGGGAGGAGAGGAGTCAGGTTTGGCAACACCCACATCAGGAAGCGGGGAAACGGTCAGAAGGAAAGTCACCGGCTGGGCGCGCGCGCCAAGTTCAAATGTACAGGAGCGCGGCACAGCGGGGAGCCCGGGAAGGGAGCCAGGTCCTAAAGCCCGCCGGAGGGAGGGGCAAGACTCAGGAGGCTCCGCGTCAGAGGAGTCCAGGAAGGAGGGAACCCCAGAGGGCAGAAGGACCCAACGCAGGAAAGAGCAGCGCAAGAGGTGGAGCCAGGCTAGAATCTTAAACTGGTGTGGGTGGAGCAGTGAGTCAGAGGGGACTTAGCCGGTCTAGCGTTAAGACGTGGGCCTGCGCGCCCAGAGCTTGGAAATGGAAACTAAACTTCAATAAAGACTTTTGTATATAATATCCACTGGGCGTTGGTCCTCTGTGAGCTGGGACCTAGCGGCAGTCCTGACAGTAAGTCCCCTCTCCATTTTCACCAATTTTGCAACCTCGTGGAGTGCGGGAAAGCAGCGAGGGGTGAAGATTGGTGCTTCGCGAGCTCACGAAAAACAGGGAAATGACTACCGAAGAGAGGATAGCGAGTTTGCAAAACGCAGTGACGCAGTTGACTGCAGAAATTGCGGCTTCCAGAAAGAAAGAACAGGAAGCAGCTGCTGCCTGCCAGGATCTGCGAACCAGGTTAGAAGTGCTAAGTACACAGAGGCTCCCAGCCACCAGACCAGAAGGGATTGGGCTGGGAAACAGAGGAGGGAGCCTGGTATCTCACTTCAATGGGGACCTGCAGGAGTATCCTAACTTCAGAGCAGATGTGATTTATACATTGCAGCTGCTTGACAAAGACTTTAAAAATGAGGGAGAGAAAGTGGGATTTATTATTTCGCATTTGCGGGGGGAGGCAAAATCGTGGCTGCGCAATCTATGGAGAGACAAGGATCCAGCCCTCCAAAATGCGGCTGCCTTCATTAAAGTGATGGATGCGTGTTTTTTATCTGAGATTGATGTGGATATCGCTAGGAGGGAGATTCACGGACTAAGACAAGGTAAAGCCACTGTGAGGCAATATCATGCACGTTTTTTCGGATTGGTGAATGTACTAGCCTGGGAGAAAGAATCGCCTGCCGTCAGAGACCTGTTCTGGGAGGGGTTGAGCGGAGCTGTGAAAGATGAGATCGCAAGGGGGGGAAGACCCCAAACCACCAAGGAAGTGGTGGAACGGGCACTCTCCATTGGGGTTCGGTTGGAAGGACGCCCTTGGGGCAGGGAGGAAGGGCATTTGGGACGCACGCCAGCGAAAGGACTGCCTCCCTTCCCCAAGGAGGCGGCGCGCGCTCGATCCATGCCTCCGCTGGGAGGGGGAGAGGAGCCGATGGAGATAGGTGGTGCTAAGGCTCACTCCACAGTCGGAGCCCTAACTCCGGGAGCAGTCAAGATGAAGCCTCCTAGAGGAACCAGGAAGTGCTACATCTGCGACAGTGCTCAGCATATGGCAAAAGAGTGTCCCCAGCGGTTTCACAAGCATACTGCAGCCGCAGCGACAGTAACAGACGCAATTCAGCAGAGGGAGTCGCAGCAGGAAAACTCCACTGTCTGGCTGGAGATGGCATCTCTGGGGACCAGCCAGACAAGTCAGTGAAGCAATCCCCAGGGATCTTACAGCCCACCGACCCCCTCCCACCCAAACCAGTAGTGCAGCTCACCGCATCCCTTCAGCTCCCCAATGGGCTACTGGTGGAAATTCCCATCACCGTAGACTCGGGGAGCAATGCAGATTTTATAGACATGCAGTTCCTCCAGCAACATGGCATAGCCCTTCTGCCAGCGGCGGTACCTCTGAAAGTCGTCACAGTGGACGGCAGGGAGCTACTGGGAGGGCAAGTGCTACAGCAGACGCCGCCAATGGTGATGCGCATTGGAAACCACCGTGAGGTCATCAGCTTCAACGTCACCCGCCTGTCAGACACGCCCATAGTGTTGGGAATGAGTTGGCTGGATAGGCACAGCCCAGCATTAGCTTGGTACCAGCGGCAACTGACCTTCGGCTCCTCTTACTGCGCAGAACACTGCATCCTGGCGGACTTGGAAGATGAGGGGCACGAGGATGGACCACAGCTGAACTTGGGCATGTTGCAAGCGGTGCCTAACAAATACAAGGAGTTTTTGGAGGTCTTCTGCGAGAAAGAGGCGGATAAGCTGCCACCCCACAGACCCTACGACTGCAAGATCGACCTCCTGCCCGGGGCGACGCTCCCGACGGGGAAACTGTACTCCATGTCTGAGGATGAATTGCAAGAGCTCAGGGAGTTCATAGATCACAACCTGAAGCGGGGATTCATCCGGGAGTCCAAGGCGGCAGGAGGCAGTCCCGTGTTCTTTGTAAAGAAGCGGGACACGCCCCAAAAGAGGCTGGTCGTTGATTTCCGCTTCTTGAACCTCAAGACCAAGCCCTCAGCATTCCCTATGCCCAAGATCGATGACCTGCTGGCGACGGTGAGGAAGGGTCGCATCTTTACCAAGTTGGATCTGCGCGGAGCGTACAATCTCATTCGCGTACGGGAAGGCGACGAGTGGAAAACAACCATGTTTACGCCGCTGGGCACTTATGAATACAGAGTTATGCCTTTTGGATTAAAAAATGGTTCCCACTGCTTTCAAGCCTTCATGCATCATGTCTTGGCGGGTCTCCTCTACAAGAAGTGCGTCTGCTTCCTGGATGACATCCTAATCTTCTCGGAATCGCCGGAGGCTCACGAGAGAGATGTTAGGGAAGTTCTGCAGAGGCTGCGGGAGCACAGGCTGTACGCCAAGCTGGAGAAGTGCCAGTTCGACAAGACGGAGGTGGATTTCTTGGGCTACAAACTGTCCGACAAGGGACTGGCTATGGACGGTGCCAAGGTACGTGCAGTACTGGATTGGAAGAGCCCACGCAATAGGAAGGAAGTACAGAGGTTTGTCGGTTTTGCCAACTTTTATCGCAAGTTCATCAAGGGTTTCGCCATGCAGACAGCGGCCATCACCGACACCCTCAGTTCCAAGAAGAAGAGGTTCATCTGGACGGAGCAGGCAGAGCAGTCCTTTCAGAAGCTCAAGCAGCTCTTCGCTTCCGAAGAGAACCTACTGCACGTAAATCCCAGCAGGCCCATGAGAGTGGAGACGGACGCCTCAGACAGGGCCGTGGGAGCCGTTCTGTTGCAGCAAGACCACCAGGGGGACTGGAGGCCGTGCGCTTTCTACTCCAGAAAACTCAGCAAAGCGGAGCAGAACTACACCATTTGGGACAGGGAGTTGCTGGCCATACATGCAGCCTTCAAGGCGTGGCGGCACTTCCTCGTCGGAGCCAAGCACACGGTGCAGGTCCGCACAGACCATAAGAACTTGGAGTACTGGCGCACGGCGAGGTTCCTGAACCAGCGACACATCCGCTGGGCGGAGTTCTTTGCAGATTTCGACTTCAGAATTGAGTACATCCCAGGAAACAGCAACGTCTTGGCGGACGCGCTGTCCAGAAAACCGCAGTATCTGGAGGCAGAGGCACCGGCGGCGGCCAAGCACATTTTCACACCACAGGCGTGGGCATGCGCGTCAGCCACGGTGGACCTGGACGCGGTGCGCCGCGCGCTGCGAACAGACTCGTTCGCCCGAGCCAAGATGGAGGAGGTGTGCAGTGGCAAGGCGAGGGGAGACGAATTCCAAGTGCGAGACGGCCTGCTCCTACGCAAGGGAGTCCTCTACGTACCAGGAGACAGCCTCCGCGCGAAGGTCCTGCAACAGCTGCACGACGCGCCCAGCGCGGGGCACTTCGGCAAGGAGAAGACGGTGGACTTAGTAGCCAGAGACTTTTGGTGGCCTAAGATGCGGGGGGATGTCGCGGACTATGTCAATAGGTGCGACACCTGCCAAAGGGCTAAGCCTGTGCACCAGCCGCCGGCGGGCCTGTTGGAACCGCTACAGACACCGTTCGTACCGTGGGAGAGGGTAGCCCTGGACTTTGTCACAGATCTACCCAGCTCAAGGGGCAAGACGGCAGTGCTCGTGGTAGTGGACCTGTTCACCAAGATGGCCCACTTCATTCCGTGCGCGAAGGTGGCCACGGCCGAGCAGACCGCTAAGATGTTCATAGACCACGTGTTCAAGGTGCACGGCCTACCACGGTCTATTTTGTCCGACCGGGGGCGCCAGTTCATCTCCAACTTCTGGCAAAAGCTGATGGGATTCCTGAACGTCAAGGTCAGCCTGGCGTCGGCGAGACACCCGCAAACTAACGGGCAGGCGGAAAGGGTCAACGCCATCATGCAGCAGTACCTGAGATGCTACGCGAACCAGCAGCCATCGACCTGGGTGGACTATCTACCGTTGGCCGAGTTTGCCTACAACAACACGAAGCACGGGTCCACGGGGGTGACCCCATTTTTTGCCAACTACGGGAGGCATCCCAGAACCTTCCCGGGTCTGGACACAGTGCGGGAGGGGGAGCCACAGGGAGCAGAGGAAGTGGCAGCGGAGTTGCAGGAGATCCACGAGCAGCTCAGGAGGCAGTTAGAGTTGGCAAAACAGGCTTACAAAGTGCAGGCAGATCGACACAGGAGGGTTGGGGAGGACATCCAGGTGGGAGACTGGGTCTGGTTGGCAGCACAAGCAGTTCCAGCCAGATCGTTAGCCAAGAAGAAACTAGGGCACAAGCAGCTAGGGCCTTACCAAGTAGAGGCGCAGATCAACCCAGTGGCCTTCCGGTTGACACTCCCGGAGGGTTCCAGAATGCACCCGGTCTTTCATAGATCAGTGCTCACGCCCTACAGAGAGCCCCACAGGTTTCAAGCACCGGGGAAGGCGCCAGACCCGCTCAGAGAAGCGCCCAAAAAAGGGGGGTCGCCGAAAGGGGAGCCACTTAATGAAGCCACTGAGATTTTAGACTCAAGGTGGGGGGAGGACGGGATTGAATATCTTCTCGCCACGGAGGACACCCCGGCCAGCGCCAACAGGTGGGTGCCGGATTACGCAGTGGAAGAGCAGTTGCTCAAGGAAGAATTCCACACACTTTTCCCGCACAAGCCTATGCCGGCGGGCTTTTTCGAGGATTGTTTGTTCACACCCACACTCTCGGCCAGCACTTTCAGGGGTTTCTCGTCAGCTGAGGACTCGGCTCCGGGAGGCAGCTCTCCGGAGGGATCACTTTCAGGTTTTAGCACGGGGGGATCTTATTGGTGGGAGGACCAACCCGAGGTGGGCTGGCGCAGAGACATGCCGAAGGGGCCCTGGGAGGTGGACCCCCATCAAACAACAGGGGGAGGAGGGCTCTTGGGTGATTTGGGGTCGAGCGCAGATTTCGAGCACACCGCGCAGGAGATGGAAGCGGAGGAGGTCGTCGTCGACGAGCCCATGGGGGACTTCCCGGACTTATCTCGATGGTTGCAAGCCTCAGGGGACGAGCTGTATCCTGGAATCACCCCTACAACAATGGAGCACCCGGAACCCGCACCGGAAGAGGGGGAGGGGGGAAGGGGGGGCTTCGAGGGGGGGATGGATGTCAGGGGTTCAGAAGGAGAGACACAGGAGGGGGAGCAAATGGAGAGTGAGGAGGAGGAGTACGAGGGGGGCGCAGGCAGTGACAGTGGCCAGAGTTATTCCACAAGCCTCTCTAGCGAATCGGAGGACTCACAGAAGGGAGCGCCGGTGGCCAGAGCAAGGGAGATTCCAAGGGAGAAACCTCAAGAGGGAGGGGCCAGCGGGGAGTCTCTGAACAGCAGCTGGAGATCAGGGCCAGCGTCTCCACCAGAGCGCAGTGGGGAGGGGGAGTCCCAGGAGTCGGGACCAGTGTCCTCACCACCAGAGGGAGGAGAGGAGTCAGGTTTGGCAACACCCACATCAGGAAGCGGGGAAACGGTCAGAAGGAAAGTCACCGGCTGGGCGCGCGCGCCAAGTTCAAATGTACAGGAGCGCGGCACAGCGGGGAGCCCGGGAAGGGAGCCAGGTCCTAAAGCCCGCCGGAGGGAGGGGCAAGACTCAGGAGGCTCCGCGTCAGAGGAGTCCAGGAAGGAGGGAACCCCAGAGGGCAGAAGGACCCAACGCAGGAAAGAGCAGCGCAAGAGGTGGAGCCAGGCTAGAATCTTAAACTGGTGTGGGTGGAGCAGTGAGTCAGAGGGGACTTAGCCGGTCTAGCGTTAAGACGTGGGCCTGCGCGCCCAGAGCTTGGAAATGGAAACTAAACTTCAATAAAGACTTTTGTATATAATATCCACTGGGCGTTGGTCCTCTGTGAGCTGGGACCTAGCGGCAGTCCTGACAATGCTCATTAACCCAGAAATCGCAAAGTATGTGTAATGAGTCCCAAATAGCACAAAACCGTCTTTTCGCTTCCATATGCGTAGAAAGAAGACGAATAAGCTTTGACAGGGCTTATTTCAATTCGCATGGTGTTTTATGGGTGTGCACCAGAATCACCTCCAACCAAAGCAGAAAAGGTGTTTTGGGTTCCATCCACTTAAAAAGAAAGACGATCAAGCTCTGATTGGTTTTGTTGCAAATTGATGTTTTTAGGGTTAGAATGCACATTCACCCAAAAATCTCAGTGAAATGTTTCTTAGCCGTAAAGAAGCATAGGTGCTTTGGTTCCATGTCAATAGAAAGCAGACGAAAAAGTTTGGATTGTTCTATCCATGTTCTTTCCACCCACAAATAGCAAAGTGTAATGAGCCTGAACCTCCCCAAACAGGTTGTTTGGCGTTCCAGCTACATAGAAAGAAGACTTTTGGATTTCGCTTATTTCAAATCGTGTTCCATGGTGTTAATGCTCATTAACCCAGAAATCGCAAAGTATGTGTAATGAGTCCCAAATAGCACAAAACCGTCTTTTCGCTTCCATATGCGTAGAAAGAAGACGAATAAGCTTTGACAGGGCTTATTTCAATTCGCATGGTGTTTTATGGGTGTGCACCAGAATCACCTCCAACCAAAGCAGAAAAGGTGTTTTGGGTTCCATCCACTTAAAAAGAAAGACGATCAAGCTCTGATTGGTTTTGTTGCAAATTGATGTTTTTAGGGTTAGAATGCACATTCACCAAAAATTCTCAGAGTGAAATGTTTCTTAATAGCGTTAATCAAGCATAGGTGTTTTGGTTCCATGTCAATAGAAAGCAGACGAAAAAGTTTGGATTGTTCTATCCATGTTCTTTCCACCCACAAATAGCAAAGTGTAATGAGCCTGAACCTCCGCAAACAGGTTGTTTGGCGTTCCAGCTACATAGAAAGAAGAATTTTGGATTTCGCTTCTTTCAAATCGTGTTCCATGGTGTTAATGCTCATTAACCCAGAAATCGCAAAGTATGTGTAATGAGTCCCAAATAACACAAAACCGTCTTTTCACTTCCATATGCGTACAAAAAAGACGAATAAGCTTTGATAGGGCTTATTTCAATTCGCATGGTGTTTTATGGGTGTGCACCAGAATCACCTCCAACCAAAGCAGAAAAGGTGTTTTGGGTTCCATCCACTTAAAAAGAAAGACGATCAAGCTCTGATTGGTTTTGTTGCAAATTGATGTTTTTAGGGTTAGAATGCACATTCACCCAAAAATCTCAGTGAAATGTTTCTTAGCCGTAAAGAAGCATAGGTGCTTTGGTTCCATGTCAATAGAAAGCAGACGAAAAAGTTTGGATTGTTCTATCCATGTTCTTTCCACCCACAAATAGCAAAGTGTAATGAGCCTGAACCTCCCCAAACAGGTTGTTTGGCGTTCCAGCTACATAGAAAGAAGAATTTTGGATTTCGCTTATTTCAAATCGTGTTCCATGGTGTTAATGCTCATTAACCCAGAAATCGCAAAGTATGTGTAATGAGTCCCAAATAGCACAAAACCGTCTTTTCGCTTCCATATGCGTAGAAAGAAGACGAATAAGCTTTGACAGGGCTTATTTCAATTCGCATGGTGTTTTATGGGTGTGCACCAGAATCACCTCCAACCAAAGCAGAAAAGGTGTTTTGGGTTCCATCCACTTAAAAAGAAAGACGATCAAGCTCTGATTGGTTTTGTTGCAAATTGATGTTTTTAGGGTTAGAATGCACATTCACCCAAAAATCTCAGTGAAATGTTTCTTAGCCGTAAAGAAGCATAGGTGCTTTGGTTCCATGTCAATAGAAAGCAGACGAAAAAGTTTGGATTGTTCTATCCATGTTCTTTCCACCCACAAATAGCAAAGTGTAATGAGCCTGAACCTCCCCAAACAGGTTGTTTGGCGTTCCAGCTACATAGAAAGAAGACTTTTGGATTTCGCTTATTTCAAATCGTGTTCCATGGTGTTAATGCTCATTAACCCAGAAATCGCAAAGTATGTGTAATGAGTCCCAAATAGCACAAAACCGTCTTTTCGCTTCCATATGCGTAGAAAGAAGACGAATAAGCTTTGACAGGGCTTATTTCAATTCGCATGGTGTTTTATGGGTGTGCACCAGAATCACCTCCAACCAAAGCAGAAAAGGTGTTTTGGGTTCCATCCACTTAAAAAGAAAGACGATCAAGCTCTGATTGGTTTTGTTGCAAATTGATGTTTTTAGGGTTAGAATGCACATTCACCAAAAATTCTCAGAGTGAAATGTTTCTTAATAGCGTTAATCAAGCATAGGTGTTTTGGTTCCATGTCAATAGAAAGCAGACGAAAAAGTTTGGATTGTTCTATCCATGTTCTTTCCACCCACAAATAGCAAAGTGTAATGAGCCTGAACCTCCCCAAACAGGTTGTTTGGCGTTCCAGCTACATAGAAAGAAGAATTTTGGATTTCGCTTCTTTCAAATCGTGTTCCATGGTGTTAATGCTCATTAACCCAGAAATCGCAAAGTATGTGTAATGAGTCCCAAATAACACAAAACCGTCTTTTCACTTCCATATGCGTACAAAAAAGACGAATAAGCTTTGATAGGGCTTATTTCAATTCGCATGGTGTTTTATGGGTGTGCACCAGAATCACCTCCAACCAAAGCAGAAAAGGTGTTTTGGGTTCCATCCACTTAAAAAGAAAGACGATCAAGCTCTGATTGGTTTTGTTGCAAATTGATGTTTTTAGGGTTAGAATGCACATTCACCCAAAAATCTCAGTGAAATGTTTCTTAGCCGTAAAGAAGCATAGGTGCTTTGGTTCCATGTCAATAGAAAGCAGACGAAAAAGTTTGGATTGTTCTATCCATGTTCTTTCCACCCACAAATAGCAAAGTGTAATGAGCCTGAACCTCCCCAAACAGGTTGTTTTGCGTTCCAGCTACATAGAAAGAAGAATTTTGGATTTCGCTTATTTCAAATCGTGTTCCATGGTGTTAATGCTCATTAACCCAGAAATCGCAAAGTATGTGTAATGAGTCCCAAATAGCACAAAACCGTCTTTTCGCTTCCATATGCGTAGAAAGAAGACGAATAAGCTTTGACAGGGCTTATTTCAATTCGCATGGTGTTTTATGGGTGTGCACCAGAATCACCTCCAACCAAAGCAGAAAAGGTGTTTTGGGTTCCATCCACTTAAAAAGAAAGACGATCAAGCTCTGATTGGTTTTGTTGCAAATTGATGTTTTTAGGGTTAGAATGCACATTCACCAAAAATTCTCAGAGTGAAATGTTTCTTAACAGCGTTAATCAAGCATAGGTGCTTTGGTTCCATGTCAATAGAAAGCAGACGAAAAAGTTTGGATTGTTCTATCCATGTTCTTTCCACCCACAAATAGCAAAGTGTAATGAGCCTGAACCTCCCCAAACAGGTTGTTTTGCGTTCCAGCTACATAGAAAGAAGAATTTTGGATTTCGCTTCTTTCAGATCGTGTTCCGTGGTGTTAATGCTCATTAACCCAGAAATCGCAAAGTATGTGTAATGTCCCAAATAACACAAAACCGTCTTTTCGCTTCCATATGCGGAGAAAGAAGACGAATAAGCTTTGATAGGGCTTATTTCAATTCGCATGGTGTTTTATGGGTGTGCACCAGAATCACCTCCAACCAAAGCAGAAAAGGTGTTTTGGGTTCCATCCACTTAAAAAGAAAGACGATCAAGCTCTGATTGGTTTTGTTGCAAATTGATGTTTTTAGGGTTAGAATGCACATTCACCAAAAATTCTCAGAGTGAAATGTTTCTTAACAGCCTTAATCAAGCATAGGTGTTTTGGTTCCATGTCAATAGAAAGCAGACGAATAAGTTTGGATTGTTCTTTCCATGTTCTTTCCACCGACAAATAGCAGTGTAATGAGCCTGAACCTCCCCAAACAGGTTGTTTTGCGTTCCAGCTACATAGAAAGAAGAATTTTGGATTTCGCTTCTTTCAGATCGTGTTCCGTGGTGCTAATGCTCATTAACCCAGAAATCGCAAAGTATGTGTAATGAGTCCCAAATAACACAAAACCGTCTTTTCGCTTCCATATGCGGAGAAAGAAGACGAATAAGCTTTGATAGGGCTTATTTCAATTCGCATGGTGTTTTATGGGTGTGCACCAGAATCACCTCCAACCAAAGCAGAAAAGGTGTTTTGGGTTCCATCCACTTAAAAAGAAAGACGATCAAGCTCTGATTGGTTTTGTTGCAAATTGATGTTTTTAGGGTTAGAATGCACATTCACCAAAAATTCTCAGAGTGAAATGTTTCTTAACAGCCTTAATCAAGCATAGGTGTTTTGGTTCCATGTCAATAGAAAGCAGACGAATAAGTTTGGATTGTTCTTTCCATGTTCTTTCCACCGACAAATAGCAGTGTAATGAGCTTGAACCTCCCCAAACAGGTTGTTTTGCGTTCCAGCTACATAGAAAGAAGAATTTTGGATTTCGCTTCTTTCAGATCGTGTTCCGTGGTGTTAATGCTCATTAACCCAGAAATCGCAAAGTATGTGTAATGAGTCCCAAATAACACAAAACCGTCTTTTCGCTTCCATATGCGTAGAAAGAAGACGAATAAGCTTTGACAGGGCTTATTTCAATTCGCATGGTGTTTTATGGGTGTGCACCAGAATCACCTCCAACCAAAGCAGAAAAGGTGTTTTGGGTTCCATCCACTTAAAAAGAAAGACGATCAAGCTCTGATTGGTTTTGTTGCAAATTGATGTTTTTAGGGTTAGAATGCACATTCACCCAAAAATCTCAGTGAAATGTTTCTTAGCCGTAAAGAAGCATAGGTGCTTTGGTTCCATGTCAATAGAAAGCAGACGAAAAAGTTTGGATTGTTCTATCCATGTTCTTTCCACCCACAAATAGCAAAGTGTAATGAGCCTGAACCTCCCCAAACAGGTTGTTTGGCGTTCCAGCTACATAGAAAGAAGACTTTTGGATTTCGCTTATTTCAAATCGTGTTCCATGGTGTTAATGCTCATTAACCCAGAAATCGCAAAGTATGTGTAATGAGTCCCAAATAGCACAAAACCGTCTTTTCGCTTCCATATGCGTAGAAAGAAGACGAATAAGCTTTGACAGGGCTTATTTCAATTCGCATGGTGTTTTATGGGTGTGCACCAGAATCACCTCCAACCAAAGCAGAAAAGGTGTTTTGGGTTCCATCCACTTAAAAAGAAAGACGATCAAGCTCTGATTGGTTTTGTTGCAAATTGATGTTTTTAGGGTTAGAATGCACATTCACCAAAAATTCTCAGAGTGAAATGTTTCTGAACAGCCTTAATCAAGCATAGGTGTTTTGGTTCCATGTCAATAGAAAGCAGACGAATAAGTTTGGATTGTTCTTTCCATGTTCTTTCCACCCACAAATAGCAAAGTGTAATGAGCCTGAACCTCCCCAAACAGGTTGTTTTGCGTTCCAGCTACATAGAAAGAAGAATTTTGGATTTCGCTTCTTTCAGATCGTGTTCCGTGGTGTTAATGCTCATTAACCCAGAAATCGCAAAGTATGTGTAATGTCCCAAATAACACAAAACCGTCTTTTCGCTTCCATATGCGGAGAAAGAAGACGAATAAGCTTTGATAGGGCTTATTTCAATTCGCATGGTGTTTTATGGGTGTGCACCAGAATCACCTCCAACCAAAGCAGAAAAGGTGTTTTGGGTTCCATCCACTTAAAAAGAAAGACGATCAAGCTCTGATTGGTTTTGTTGCAAATTGATGTTTTTAGGGTTAGAATGCACATTCACCAAAAATTCTCAGAGTGAAATGTTTCTTAACAGCCTTAATCAAGCATAGGTGTTTTGGTTCCATGTCAATAGAAAGCAGACGAATAAGTTTGGATTGTTCTTTCCATGTTCTTTCCACCGACAAATAGCAGTGTAATGAGCTTGAACCTCCCCAAACAGGTTGTTTTGCGTTCCAGCTACATAGAAAGAAGAATTTTGGATTTCGCTTCTTTCAGATCGTGTTCCGTGGTGTTAATGCTCATTAACCCAGAAATCGCAAAGTATGTGTAATGAGTCCCAAATAACACAAAACCGTCTTTTCGCTTCCATATGCGTAGAAAGAAGACGAATAAGCTTTGACAGGGCTTATTTCAATTCGCATGGTGTTTTATGGGTGTGCACCAGAATCACCTCCAACCAAAGCAGAAAAGGTGTTTTGGGTTCCATCCACTTAAAAAGAAAGACGATCAAGCTCTGATTGGTTTTGTTGCAAATTGATGTTTTTAGGGTTAGAATGCACATTCACCCAAAAATCTCAGTGAAATGTTTCTTAGCCGTAAAGAAGCATAGGTGCTTTGGTTCCATGTCAATAGAAAGCAGACGAAAAAGTTTGGATTGTTCTATCCATGTTCTTTCCACCCACAAATAGCAAAGTGTAATGAGCCTGAACCTCCCCAAACAGGTTGTTTGGCGTTCCAGCTACATAGAAAGAAGACTTTTGGATTTCGCTTATTTCAAATCGTGTTCCATGGTGTTAATGCTCATTAACCCAGAAATCGCAAAGTATGTGTAATGAGTCCCAAATAGCACAAAACCGTC
Organism: Podarcis gaigeae; assembly: GCF_964106915.1. Taxonomy (NCBI): domain Eukaryota; kingdom Metazoa; phylum Chordata; class Lepidosauria; order Squamata; family Lacertidae; genus Podarcis; species Podarcis gaigeae. The sequence continues at coordinate 202,237 of NC_139685.1, read as the reverse complement.
TTTTCGCTTCCATATGCGTAGAAAGAAGACGAATAAGCTTTGACAGGGCTTATTTCAATTCGCATGGTGTTTTATGGGTGTGCACCAGAATCACCTCCAACCAAAGCAGAAAAGGTGTTTTGGGTTCCATCCACTTAAAAAGAAAGACGATCAAGCTCTGATTGGTTTTGTTGCAAATTGATGTTTTTAGGGTTAGAATGCACATTCACCAAAAATTCTCAGAGTGAAATGTTTCTGAACAGCCTTAATCAAGCATAGGTGTTTTGGTTCCATGTCAATAGAAAGCAGACGAATAAGTTTGGATTGTTCTTTCCATGTTCTTTCCACCCACAAATAGCAAAGTGTAATGAGCCTGAACCTCCCCAAACAGGTTGTTTTGCGTTCCAGCTACATAGAAAGAAGAATTTTGGATTTCGCTTCTTTCAGATCGTGTTCCGTGGTGTTAATGCTCATTAACCCAGAAATCGCAAAGTATGTGTAATGTCCCAAATAACACAAAACCGTCTTTTCGCTTCCATATGCGGAGAAAGAAGACGAATAAGCTTTGATAGGGCTTATTTCAATTCGCATGGTGTTTTATGGGTGTGCACCAGAATCACCTCCAACCAAAGCAGAAAAGGTGTTTTGGGTTCCATCCACTTAAAAAGAAAGACGATCAAGCTCTGATTGGTTTTGTTGCAAATTGATGTTTTTAGGGTTAGAATGCACATTCACCAAAAATTCTCAGAGTGAAATGTTTCTTAACAGCCTTAATCAAGCATAGGTGTTTTGGTTCCATGTCAATAGAAAGCAGACGAATAAGTTTGGATTGTTCTTTCCATGTTCTTTCCACCGACAAATAGCAGTGTAATGAGCTTGAACCTCCCCAAACAGGTTGTTTTGCGTTCCAGCTACATAGAAAGAAGAATTTTGGATTTCGCTTCTTTCAGATCGTGTTCCGTGGTGTTAATGCTCATTAACCCAGAAATCGCAAAGTATGTGTAATGAGTCCCAAATAACACAAAACCGTCTTTTCGCTTCCATATGCGTAGAAAGAAGACGAATAAGCTTTGACAGGGCTTATTTCAATTCGCATGGTGTTTTATGGGTGTGCACCAGAATCACCTCCAACCAAAGCAGAAAAGGTGTTTTGGGTTCCATCCACTTAAAAAGAAAGACGATCAAGCTCTGATTGGTTTTGTTGCAAATTGATGTTTTTAGGGTTAGAATGCACATTCACCCAAAAATCTCAGTGAAATGTTTCTTAGCCGTAAAGAAGCATAGGTGCTTTGGTTCCATGTCAATAGAAAGCAGACGAAAAAGTTTGGATTGTTCTATCCATGTTCTTTCCACCCACAAATAGCAAAGTGTAATGAGCCTGAACCTCCCCAAACAGGTTGTTTGGCGTTCCAGCTACATAGAAAGAAGACTTTTGGATTTCGCTTATTTCAAATCGTGTTCCATGGTGTTAATGCTCATTAACCCAGAAATCGCAAAGTATGTGTAATGAGTCCCAAATAGCACAAAACCGTCTTTTCGCTTCCATATGCGTAGAAAGAAGACGAATAAGCTTTGACAGGGCTTATTTCAATTCGCATGGTGTTTTATGGGTGTGCACCAGAATCACCTCCAACCAAAGCAGAAAAGGTGTTTTGGGTTCCATCCACTTAAAAAGAAAGACGATCAAGCTCTGATTGGTTTTGTTGCAAATTGATGTTTTTAGGGTTAGAATGCACATTCACCAAAAATTCTCAGAGTGAAATGTTTCTTAATAGCGTTAATCAAGCATAGGTGTTTTGGTTCCATGTCAATAGAAAGCAGACGAAAAAGTTTGGATTGTTCTATCCATGTTCTTTCCACCCACAAATAGCAAAGTGTAATGAGCCTGAACCTCCCCAAACAGGTTGTTTGGCGTTCCAGCTACATAGAAAGAAGAATTTTGGATTTCGCTTCTTTCAAATCGTGTTCCATGGTGTTAATGCTCATTAACCCAGAAATCGCAAAGTATGTGTAATGAGTCCCAAATAACACAAAACCGTCTTTTCACTTCCATATGCGTACAAAAAAGACGAATAAGCTTTGATAGGGCTTATTTCAATTCGCATGGTGTTTTATGGGTGTGCACCAGAATCACCTCCAACCAAAGCAGAAAAGGTGTTTTGGGTTCCATCCACTTAAAAAGAAAGACGATCAAGCTCTGATTGGTTTTGTTGCAAATTGATGTTTTTAGGGTTAGAATGCACATTCACCCAAAAATCTCAGTGAAATGTTTCTTAGCCGTAAAGAAGCATAGGTGCTTTGGTTCCATGTCAATAGAAAGCAGACGAAAAAGTTTGGATTGTTCTATCCATGTTCTTTCCACCCACAAATAGCAAAGTGTAATGAGCCTGAACCTCCCCAAACAGGTTGTTTGGCGTTCCAGCTACATAGAAAGAAGAATTTTGGATTTCGCTTATTTCAAATCGTGTTCCATGGTGTTAATGCTCATTAACCCAGAAATCGCAAAGTATGTGTAATGAGTCCCAAATAGCACAAAACCGTCTTTTCGCTTCCATATGCGTAGAAAGAAGACGAATAAGCTTTGACAGGGCTTATTTCAATTCGCATGGTGTTTTATGGGTGTGCACCAGAATCACCTCCAACCAAAGCAGAAAAGGTGTTTTGGGTTCCATCCACTTAAAAAGAAAGACGATCAAGCTCTGATTGGTTTTGTTGCAAATTGATGTTTTTAGGGTTAGAATGCACATTCACCAAAAATTCTCAGAGTGAAATGTTTCTTAACAGCGTTAATCAAGCATAGGTGTTTTGGTTCCATGTCAATAGAAAGCAGACGAAAAAGTTTGGATTGTTCTATCCATGTTCTTTCCACCCACAAATAGCAAAGTGTAATGAGCCTGAACCTCCCCAAACAGGTTGTTTTGCGTTCCAGCTACATAGAAAGAAGAATTTTGGATTTCGCTTCTTTCAGATCGTGTTCCGTGGTGTTAATGCTCATTAACCCAGAAATCGCAAAGTATGTGTAATGTCCCAAATAACACAAAACCGTCTTTTCGCTTCCATATGCGGAGAAAGAAGACGAATAAGCTTTGATAGGGCTTATTTCAATTCGCATGGTGTTTTATGGGTGTGCACCAGAATCACCTCCAACCAAAGCAGAAAAGGTGTTTTGGGTTCCATCCACTTAAAAAGAAAGACGATCAAGCTCTGATTGGTTTTGTTGCAAATTGATGTTTTTAGGGTTAGAATGCACATTCACCAAAAATTCTCAGAGTGAAATGTTTCTGAACAGCCTTAATCAAGCATAGGTGTTTTGGTTCCATGTCAATAGAAAGCAGACGAATAAGTTTGGATTGTTCTTTCCATGTTCTTTCCACCGACAAATAGCAGTGTAATGAGCCTGAACCTCCCCAAACAGGTTGTTTTGCGTTCCAGCTACATAGAAAGAAGAATTTTGGATTTCGCTTCTTTCAGATCGTGTTCCGTGGTGTTAATGCTCATTAACCCAGAAATCGCAAAGTATGTGTAATGAGTCCCAAATAACACAAAACCGTCTTTTCGCTTCCATATGTGTAGAAAGAAGACGAATAAGCTTTGACAGGGCTTATTTCAATTCGCATGGTGTTTTATGGGTGTGCACCAGAATCACCTCCAACCAAAGCAGAAAAGGTCTTTTGGGTTCCATCCACTTAAAAAGAAAGACGATCAAGCTCTGATTGGTTTTGTTGCAAATTGATGTTTTTAGGGTTAGAATGCACATTCACCCAAAAATCTCAGTGAAATGTTTCTTAGCCGTAAAGAAGCATAGGTGCTTTGGTTCCATGTCAATAGAAAGCAGACGAAAAAGTTTGGATTGTTCTATCCATGTTCTTTCCACCCACAAATAGCAAAGTGTAATGAGCCTGAACCTCCCCAAACAGGTTGTTTTGCGTTCCAGCTACATAGAAAGAAGAATTTTGGATTTCGCTTATTTCAAATCGTGTTCCATGGTGTTAATGCTCATTAACCCAGAAATCGCAAAGTATGTGTAATGAGTCCCAAATAGCACAAAACCGTCTTTTCGCTTCCATATGCGTAGAAAGAAGACGAATAAGCTTTGACAGGGCTTATTTCAATTCGCATGGTGTTTTATGGGTGTGCACCAGAATCACCTCCAACCAAAGCAGAAAAGGTGTTTTGGGTTCCATCCACTTAAAAAGAAAGACGATCAAGCTCTGATTGGTTTTGTTGCAAATTGATGTTTTTAGGGTTAGAATGCACATTCACCCAAAAATCTCAGTGAAATGTTTCTTAGCCGTAAAGAAGCATAGGTGCTTTGGTTCCATGTCAATAGAAAGCAGACGAAAAAGTTTGGATTGTTCTATCCATGTACTTTCCACCCACAAATAGCAAAGTGTAATGAGCCTGAACCTCCCCAAACAGGTTGTTTGGCGTTCCACCTACATAGAAAGAAGAATTTTGGATTTCGCTTCTTTCAGATCGTGTTCCGTGGTGTTAATGCTCATTAACCCAGAAATCGCAAAGTATGTGTAATGTCCCAAATAACACAAAACCGTCTTTTCGCTTCCATATGCGGAGAAAGAAGACGAATAAGCTTTGATAGGGCTTATTTCAATTCGCATGGTGTTTTATGGGTGTGCACCAGAATCACCTCCAACCAAAGCAGAAAAGGTGTTTTGGGTTCCATCCACTTAAAAAGAAAGACGATCAAGCTCTGATTGGTTTTGTTGCAAATTGATGTTTTTAGGGTTAGAATGCACATTCACCAAAAATTCTCAGAGTGAAATGTTTCTTAACAGCCTTAATCAAGCATAGGTGTTTTGGTTCCATGTCAATAGAAAGCAGACGAATAAGTTTGGATTGTTCTTTCCATGTTCTTTCCACCGACAAATAGCAGTGTAATGAGCCTGAACCTCCCCAAACAGGTTGTTTTGCGTTCCAGCTACATAGAAAGAAGAATTTTGGATTTCGCTTCTTTCAGATCGTGTTCCGTGGTGCTAATGCTCATTAACCCAGAAATCGCAAAGTATGTGTAATGAGTCCCAAATAACACAAAACCGTCTTTTCGCTTCCATATGCGGAGAAAGAAGACGAATAAGCTTTGATAGGGCTTATTTCAATTCGCATGGTGTTTTATGGGTGTGCACCAGAATCACCTCCAACCAAAGCAGAAAAGGTGTTTTGGGTTCCATCCACTTAAAAAGAAAGACGATCAAGCTCTGATTGGTTTTGTTGCAAATTGATGTTTTTAGGGTTAGAATGCACATTCACCAAAAATTCTCAGAGTGAAATGTTTCTTAACAGCCTTAATCAAGCATAGGTGTTTTGGTTCCATGTCAATAGAAAGCAGACGAATAAGTTTGGATTGTTCTTTCCATGTTCTTTCCACCGACAAATAGCAGTGTAATGAGCTTGAACCTCCCCAAACAGGTTGTTTTGCGTTCCAGCTACATAGAAAGAAGAATTTTGGATTTCGCTTCTTTCAGATCGTGTTCCGTGGTGTTAATGCTCATTAACCCAGAAATCGCAAAGTATGTGTAATGAGTCCCAAATAACACAAAACCGTCTTTTCGCTTCCATATGCGTAGAAAGAAGACGAATAAGCTTTGACAGGGCTTATTTCAATTCGCATGGTGTTTTATGGGTGTGCACCAGAATCACCTCCAACCAAAGCAGAAAAGGTGTTTTGGGTTCCATCCACTTAAAAAGAAAGACGATCAAGCTCTGATTGGTTTTGTTGCAAATTGATGTTTTTAGGGTTAGAATGCACATTCACCCAAAAATCTCAGTGAAATGTTTCTTAGCCGTAAAGAAGCATAGGTGCTTTGGTTCCATGTCAATAGAAAGCAGACGAAAAAGTTTGGATTGTTCTATCCATGTTCTTTCCACCCACAAATAGCAAAGTGTAATGAGCCTGAACCTCCCCAAACAGGTTGTTTGGCGTTCCAGCTACATAGAAAGAAGACTTTTGGATTTCGCTTATTTCAAATCGTGTTCCATGGTGTTAATGCTCATTAACCCAGAAATCGCAAAGTATGTGTAATGAGTCCCAAATAGCACAAAACCGTCTTTTCGCTTCCATATGCGTAGAAAGAAGACGAATAAGCTTTGACAGGGCTTATTTCAATTCGCATGGTGTTTTATGGGTGTGCACCAGAATCACCTCCAACCAAAGCAGAAAAGGTGTTTTGGGTTCCATCCACTTAAAAAGAAAGACGATCAAGCTCTGATTGGTTTTGTTGCAAATTGATGTTTTTAGGGTTAGAATGCACATTCACCAAAAATTCTCAGAGTGAAATGTTTCTGAACAGCCTTAATCAAGCATAGGTGTTTTGGTTCCATGTCAATAGAAAGCAGACGAATAAGTTTGGATTGTTCTTTCCATGTTCTTTCCACCCACAAATAGCAAAGTGTAATGAGCCTGAACCTCCCCAAACAGGTTGTTTTGCGTTCCAGCTACATAGAAAGAAGAATTTTGGATTTCGCTTCTTTCAGATCGTGTTCCGTGGTGTTAATGCTCATTAACCCAGAAATCGCAAAGTATGTGTAATGTCCCAAATAACACAAAACCGTCTTTTCGCTTCCATATGCGGAGAAAGAAGACGAATAAGCTTTGATAGGGCTTATTTCAATTCGCATGGTGTTTTATGGGTGTGCACCAGAATCACCTCCAACCAAAGCAGAAAAGGTGTTTTGGGTTCCATCCACTTAAAAAGAAAGACGATCAAGCTCTGATTGGTTTTGTTGCAAATTGATGTTTTTAGGGTTAGAATGCACATTCACCAAAAATTCTCAGAGTGAAATGTTTCTTAACAGCCTTAATCAAGCATAGGTGTTTTGGTTCCATGTCAATAGAAAGCAGACGAATAAGTTTGGATTGTTCTTTCCATGTTCTTTCCACCGACAAATAGCAGTGTAATGAGCTTGAACCTCCCCAAACAGGTTGTTTTGCGTTCCAGCTACATAGAAAGAAGAATTTTGGATTTCGCTTCTTTCAGATCGTGTTCCGTGGTGTTAATGCTCATTAACCCAGAAATCGCAAAGTATGTGTAATGAGTCCCAAATAACACAAAACCGTCTTTTCGCTTCCATATGCGTAGAAAGAAGACGAATAAGCTTTGACAGGGCTTATTTCAATTCGCATGGTGTTTTATGGGTGTGCACCAGAATCACCTCCAACCAAAGCAGAAAAGGTGTTTTGGGTTCCATCCACTTAAAAAGAAAGACGATCAAGCTCTGATTGGTTTTGTTGCAAATTGATGTTTTTAGGGTTAGAATGCACATTCACCCAAAAATCTCAGTGAAATGTTTCTTAGCCGTAAAGAAGCATAGGTGCTTTGGTTCCATGTCAATAGAAAGCAGACGAAAAAGTTTGGATTGTTCTATCCATGTTCTTTCCACCCACAAATAGCAAAGTGTAATGAGCCTGAACCTCCCCAAACAGGTTGTTTGGCGTTCCAGCTACATAGAAAGAAGACTTTTGGATTTCGCTTATTTCAAATCGTGTTCCATGGTGTTAATGCTCATTAACCCAGAAATCGCAAAGTATGTGTAATGAGTCCCAAATAGCACAAAACCGTCTTTTCGCTTCCATATGCGTAGAAAGAAGACGAATAAGCTTTGACAGGGCTTATTTCAATTCGCATGGTGTTTTATGGGTGTGCACCAGAATCACCTCCAACCAAAGCAGAAAAGGTGTTTTGGGTTCCATCCACTTAAAAAGAAAGACGATCAAGCTCTGATTGGTTTTGTTGCAAATTGATGTTTTTAGGGTTAGAATGCACATTCACCAAAAATTCTCAGAGTGAAATGTTTCTTAATAGCGTTAATCAAGCATAGGTGTTTTGGTTCCATGTCAATAGAAAGCAGACGAAAAAGTTTGGATTGTTCTATCCATGTTCTTTCCACCCACAAATAGCAAAGTGTAATGAGCCTGAACCTCCCCAAACAGGTTGTTTGGCGTTCCAGCTACATAGAAAGAAGAATTTTGGATTTCGCTTCTTTCAAATCGTGTTCCATGGTGTTAATGCTCATTAACCCAGAAATCGCAAAGTATGTGTAATGAGTCCCAAATAACACAAAACCGTCTTTTCACTTCCATATGCGTACAAAAAAGACGAATAAGCTTTGATAGGGCTTATTTCAATTCGCATGGTGTTTTATGGGTGTGCACCAGAATCACCTCCAACCAAAGCAGAAAAGGTGTTTTGGGTTCCATCCACTTAAAAAGAAAGACGATCAAGCTCTGATTGGTTTTGTTGCAAATTGATGTTTTTAGGGTTAGAATGCACATTCACCCAAAAATCTCAGTGAAATGTTTCTTAGCCGTAAAGAAGCATAGGTGCTTTGGTTCCATGTCAATAGAAAGCAGACGAAAAAGTTTGGATTGTTCTATCCATGTTCTTTCCACCCACAAATAGCAAAGTGTAATGAGCCTGAACCTCCCCAAACAGGTTGTTTGGCGTTCCAGCTACATAGAAAGAAGAATTTTGGATTTCGCTTATTTCAAATCGTGTTCCATGGTGTTAATGCTCATTAACCCAGAAATCGCAAAGTATGTGTAATGAGTCCCAAATAGCACAAAACCGTCTTTTCGCTTCCATATGCGTAGAAAGAAGACGAATAAGCTTTGACAGGGCTTATTTCAATTCGCATGGTGTTTTATGGGTGTGCACCAGAATCACCTCCAACCAAAGCAGAAAAGGTGTTTTGGGTTCCATCCACTTAAAAAGAAAGACGATCAAGCTCTGATTGGTTTTGTTGCAAATTGATGTTTTTAGGGTTAGAATGCACATTCACCAAAAATTCTCAGAGTGAAATGTTTCTTAACAGCGTTAATCAAGCATAGGTGTTTTGGTTCCATGTCAATAGAAAGCAGACGAAAAAGTTTGGATTGTTCTATCCATGTTCTTTCCACCCACAAATAGCAAAGTGTAATGAGCCTGAACCTCCCCAAACAGGTTGTTTTGCGTTCCAGCTACATAGAAAGAAGAATTTTGGATTTCGCTTCTTTCAGATCGTGTTCCGTGGTGTTAATGCTCATTAACCCAGAAATCGCAAAGTATGTGTAATGTCCCAAATAACACAAAACCGTCTTTTCGCTTCCATATGCGGAGAAAGAAGACGAATAAGCTTTGATAGGGCTTATTTCAATTCGCATGGTGTTTTATGGGTGTGCACCAGAATCACCTCCAACCAAAGCAGAAAAGGTGTTTTGGGTTCCATCCACTTAAAAAGAAAGACGATCAAGCTCTGATTGGTTTTGTTGCAAATTGATGTTTTTAGGGTTAGAATGCACATTCACCAAAAATTCTCAGAGTGAAATGTTTCTGAACAGCCTTAATCAAGCATAGGTGTTTTGGTTCCATGTCAATAGAAAGCAGACGAATAAGTTTGGATTGTTCTTTCCATGTTCTTTCCACCGACAAATAGCAGTGTAATGAGCCTGAACCTCCCCAAACAGGTTGTTTTGCGTTCCAGCTACATAGAAAGAAGAATTTTGGATTTCGCTTCTTTCAGATCGTGTTCCGTGGTGTTAATGCTCATTAACCCAGAAATCGCAAAGTATGTGTAATGAGTCCCAAATAACACAAAACCGTCTTTTCGCTTCCATATGTGTAGAAAGAAGACGAATAAGCTTTGACAGGGCTTATTTCAATTCGCATGGTGTTTTATGGGTGTGCACCAGAATCACCTCCAACCAAAGCAGAAAAGGTCTTTTGGGTTCCATCCACTTAAAAAGAAAGACGATCAAGCTCTGATTGGTTTTGTTGCAAATTGATGTTTTTAGGGTTAGAATGCACATTCACCCAAAAATCTCAGTGAAATGTTTCTTAGCCGTAAAGAAGCATAGGTGCTTTGGTTCCATGTCAATAGAAAGCAGACGAAAAAGTTTGGATTGTTCTATCCATGTTCTTTCCACCCACAAATAGCAAAGTGTAATGAGCCTGAACCTCCCCAAACAGGTTGTTTTGCGTTCCAGCTACATAGAAAGAAGAATTTTGGATTTCGCTTATTTCAAATCGTGTTCCATGGTGTTAATGCTCATTAACCCAGAAATCGCAAAGTATGTGTAATGAGTCCCAAATAGCACAAAACCGTCTTTTCGCTTCCATATGCGTAGAAAGAAGACGAATAAGCTTTGACAGGGCTTATTTCAATTCGCATGGTGTTTTATGGGTGTGCACCAGAATCACCTCCAACCAAAGCAGAAAAGGTGTTTTGGGTTCCATCCACTTAAAAAGAAAGACGATCAAGCTCTGATTGGTTTTGTTGCAAATTGATGTTTTTAGGGTTAGAATGCACATTCACCCAAAAATCTCAGTGAAATGTTTCTTAGCCGTAAAGAAGCATAGGTGCTTTGGTTCCATGTCAATAGAAAGCAGACGAAAAAGTTTGGATTGTTCTATCCATGTACTTTCCACCCACAAATAGCAAAGTGTAATGAGCCTGAACCTCCCCAAACAGGTTGTTTGGCGTTCCACCTACATAGAAAGAAGAATTTTGGATTTCGCTTCTTTCAGATCGTGTTCCGTGGTGTTAATGCTCATTAACCCAGAAATCGCAAAGTATGTGTAATGTCCCAAATAACACAAAACCGTCTTTTCGCTTCCATATGCGGAGAAAGAAGACGAATAAGCTTTGATAGGGCTTATTTCAATTCGCATGGTGTTTTATGGGTGTGCACCAGAATCACCTCCAACCAAAGCAGAAAAGGTGTTTTGGGTTCCATCCACTTAAAAAGAAAGACGATCAAGCTCTGATTGGTTTTGTTGCAAATTGATGTTTTTAGGGTTAGAATGCACATTCACCAAAAATTCTCAGAGTGAAATGTTTCTTAACAGCCTTAATCAAGCATAGGTGTTTTGGTTCCATGTCAATAGAAAGCAGACGAATAAGTTTGGATTGTTCTTTCCATGTTCTTTCCACCGACAAATAGCAGTGTAATGAGCCTGAACCTCCCCAAACAGGTTGTTTTGCGTTCCAGCTACATAGAAAGAAGAATTTTGGATTTCGCTTCTTTCAGATCGTGTTCCGTGGTGCTAATGCTCATTAACCCAGAAATCGCAAAGTATGTGTAATGAGTCCCAAATAACACAAAACCGTCTTTTCGCTTCCATATGCGGAGAAAGAAGACGAATAAGCTTTGATAGGGCTTATTTCAATTCGCATGGTGTTTTATGGGTGTGCACCAGAATCACCTCCAACCAAAGCAGAAAAGGTGTTTTGGGTTCCATCCACTTAAAAAGAAAGACGATCAAGCTCTGATTGGTTTTGTTGCAAATTGATGTTTTTAGGGTTAGAATGCACATTCACCAAAAATTCTCAGAGTGAAATGTTTCTTAACAGCCTTAATCAAGCATAGGTGTTTTGGTTCCATGTCAATAGAAAGCAGACGAATAAGTTTGGATTGTTCTTTCCATGTTCTTTCCACCGACAAATAGCAGTGTAATGAGCTTGAACCTCCCCAAACAGGTTGTTTTGCGTTCCAGCTACATAGAAAGAAGAATTTTGGATTTCGCTTCTTTCAGATCGTGTTCCGTGGTGTTAATGCTCATTAACCCAGAAATCGCAAAGTATGTGTAATGAGTCCCAAATAACACAAAACCGTCTTTTCGCTTCCATATGCGTAGAAAGAAGACGAATAAGCTTTGACAGGGCTTATTTCAATTCGCATGGTGTTTTATGGGTGTGCACCAGAATCACCTCCAACCAAAGCAGAAAAGGTGTTTTGGGTTCCATCCACTTAAAAAGAAAGACGATCAAGCTCTGATTGGTTTTGTTGCAAATTGATGTTTTTAGGGTTAGAATGCACATTCACCCAAAAATCTCAGTGAAATGTTTCTTAGCCGTAAAGAAGCATAGGTGCTTTGGTTCCATGTCAATAGAAAGCAGACGAAAAAGTTTGGATTGTTCTATCCATGTTCTTTCCACCCACAAATAGCAAAGTGTAATGAGCCTGAACCTCCCCAAACAGGTTGTTTGGCGTTCCAGCTACATAGAAAGAAGACTTTTGGATTTCGCTTATTTCAAATCGTGTTCCATGGTGTTAATGCTCATTAACCCAGAAATCGCAAAGTATGTGTAATGAGTCCCAAATAGCACAAAACCGTCTTTTCGCTTCCATATGCGTAGAAAGAAGACGAATAAGCTTTGACAGGGCTTATTTCAATTCGCATGGTGTTTTATGGGTGTGCACCAGAATCACCTCCAACCAAAGCAGAAAAGGTGTTTTGGGTTCCATCCACTTAAAAAGAAAGACGATCAAGCTCTGATTGGTTTTGTTGCAAATTGATGTTTTTAGGGTTAGAATGCACATTCACCAAAAATTCTCAGAGTGAAATGTTTCTGAACAGCCTTAATCAAGCATAGGTGTTTTGGTTCCATGTCAATAGAAAGCAGACGAATAAGTTTGGATTGTTCTTTCCATGTTCTTTCCACCGACAAATAGCAGTGTAATGAGCTTGAACCTCCCCAAACAGGTTGTTTTGCGTTCCAGCTACATAGAAAGAAGAATTTTGGATTTCGCTTCTTTCAGATCGTGTTCCGTGGTGTTAATGCTCATTAACCCAGAAATCGCAAAGTATGTGTAATGAGTCCCAAATAACACAAAACCGTCTTTTCGCTTCCATATGCGTAGAAAGAAGACGAATAAGCTTTGACAGGGCTTATTTCAATTCGCATGGTGTTTTATGGGTGTGCACCAGAATCACCTCCAACCAAAGCAGAAAAGGTGTTTTGGGTTCCATCCACTTAAAAAGAAAGACGATCAAGCTCTGATTGGTTTTGTTGCAAATTGATGTTTTTAGGGTTAGAATGCACATTCACCCAAAAATCTCAGTGAAATGTTTCTTAGCCGTAAAGAAGCATAGGTGCTTTGGTTCCATGTCAATAGAAAGCAGACGAAAAAGTTTGGATTGTTCTATCCATGTTCTTTCCACCCACAAATAGCAAAGTGTAATGAGCCTGAACCTCCCCAAACAGGTTGTTTGGCGTTCCAGCTACATAGAAAGAAGACTTTTGGATTTCGCTTATTTCAAATCGTGTTCCATGGTGTTAATGCTCATTAACCCAGAAATCGCAAAGTATGTGTAATGAGTCCCAAATAGCACAAAACCGTCTTTTCGCTTCCATATGCGTAGAAAGAAGACGAATAAGCTTTGACAGGGCTTATTTCAATTCGCATGGTGTTTTATGGGTGTGCACCAGAATCACCTCCAACCAAAGCAGAAAAGGTGTTTTGGGTTCCATCCACTTAAAAAGAAAGACGATCAAGCTCTGATTGGTTTTGTTGCAAATTGATGTTTTTAGGGTTAGAATGCACATTCACCAAAAATTCTCAGAGTGAAATGTTTCTGAACAGCCTTAATCAAGCATAGGTGTTTTGGTTCCATGTCAATAGAAAGCAGACGAATAAGTTTGGATTGTTCTTTCCATGTTCTTTCCACCCACAAATAGCAAAGTGTAATGAGCCTGAACCTCCCCAAACAGGTTGTTTTGCGTTCCAGCTACATAGAAAGAAGAATTTTGGATTTCGCTTCTTTCAGATCGTGTTCCGTGGTGTTAATGCTCATTAACCCAGAAATCGCAAAGTATGTGTAATGTCCCAAATAACACAAAACCGTCTTTTCGCTTCCATATGCGGAGAAAGAAGACGAATAAGCTTTGATAGGGCTTATTTCAATTCGCATGGTGTTTTATGGGTGTGCACCAGAATCACCTCCAACCAAAGCAGAAAAGGTGTTTTGGGTTCCATCCACTTAAAAAGAAAGACGATCAAGCTCTGATTGGTTTTGTTGCAAATTGATGTTTTTAGGGTTAGAATGCACATTCACCAAAAATTCTCAGAGTGAAATGTTTCTTAACAGCCTTAATCAAGCATAGGTGTTTTGGTTCCATGTCAATAGAAAGCAGACGAATAAGTTTGGATTGTTCTTTCCATGTTCTTTCCACCGACAAATAGCAGTGTAATGAGCTTGAACCTCCCCAAACAGGTTGTTTTGCGTTCCAGCTACATAGAAAGAAGAATTTTTGATTTCGCTTCTTTCAGATCGTGTTCCGTGGTGTTAATGCTCATTAACCCAGAAATCGCAAAGTATGTGTAATGAGTCCCAAATAACACAAAACCGTCTTTTCGCTTCCATATGCGTAGAAAGAAGACGAATAAGCTTTGACAGGGCTTATTTCAATTCGCATGGTGTTTTATGGGTGTGCACCAGAATCACCTCCAACCAAAGCAGAAAAGGTGTTTTGGGTTCCATCCACTTAAAAAGAAAGACGATCAAGCTCTGATTGGTTTTGTTGCAAATTGATGTTTTTAGGGTTAGAATGCACATTCACCCAAAAATCTCAGTGAAATGTTTCTTAGCCGTAAAGAAGCATAGGTGCTTTGGTTCCATGTCAATAGAAAGCAGACGAAAAAGTTTGGATTGTTCTATCCATGTTCTTTCCACCCACAAATAGCAAAGTGTAATGAGCCTGAACCTCCCCAAACAGGTTGTTTGGCGTTCCAGCTACATAGAAAGAAGAATTTTGGATTTCGCTTATTTCAAATCGTGTTCCATGGTGTTAATGCTCATTAACCCAGAAATCGCAAAGTATGTGTAATGAGTCCCAAATAGCACAAAACCGTCTTTTCGCTTCCATATGCGTAGAAAGAAGACGAATAAGCTTTGACAGGGCTTATTTCAATTCGCATGGTGTTTTATGGGTGTGCACCAGAATCACCTCCAACCAAAGCAGAAAAGGTGTTTTGGGTTCCATCCACTTAAAAAGAAAGACGATCAAGCTCTGATTGGTTTTGTTGCAAATTGATGTTTTTAGGGTTAGAATGCACATTCACCAAAAATTCTCAGAGTGAAATGTTTCTTAATAGCGTTAATCAAGCATAGGTGTTTTGGTTCCATGTCAATAGAAAGCAGACGAAAAAGTTTGGATTGTTCTATCCATGTTCTTTCCACCCACAAATAGCAAAGTGTAATGAGCCTCCCCAAACAGGTTGTTTGGCGTTCCAGCTACATAGAAAGAAGAATTTTGGATTTCGCTTCTTTCAAATCGTGTTCCATGGTGTTAATGCTCATTAACCCAGAAATCGCAAAGTATGTGTAATGAGTCCCAAATAACACAAAACCGTCTTTTCACTTCCATATGCGTACAAAAAAGACGAATAAGCTTTGATAGGGCTTATTTCAATTCGCATGGTGTTTTATGGGTGTGCACCAGAATCACCTCCAACCAAAGCAGAAAAGGTGTTTTGGGTTCCATCCACTTAAAAAGAAAGACGATCAAGCTCTGATTGGTTTTGTTGCAAATTGATGTTTTTAGGGTTAGAATGCACATTCACCCAAAAATCTCAGTGAAATGTTTCTTAGCCGTAAAGAAGCATAGGTGCTTTGGTTCCATGTCAATAGAAAGCAGACGAAAAAGTTTGGATTGTTCTATCCATGTTCTTTCCACCCACAAATAGCAAAGTGTAATGAGCCTGAACCTCCCCAAACAGGTTGTTTGGCGTTCCAGCTACATAGAAAGAAGAATTTTGGATTTCGCTTATTTCAAATCGTGTTCCATGGTGTTAATGCTCATTAACCCAGAAATCGCAAAGTATGTGTAATGAGTCCCAAATAGCACAAAACCGTCTTTTCGCTTCCATATGCGTAGAAAGAAGACGAATAAGCTTTGACAGGGCTTATTTCAATTCGCATGGTGTTTTATGGGTGTGCACCAGAATCACCTCCAACCAAAGCAGAAAAGGTGTTTTGGGTTCCATCCACTTAAAAAGAAAGACGATCAAGCTCTGATTGGTTTTGTTGCAAATTGATGTTTTTAGGGTTAGAATGCACATTCACCCAAAAATCTCAGTGAAATGTTTCTTAGCCGTAAAGAAGCATAGGTGCTTTGGTTCCATGTCAATAGAAAGCAGACGAAAAAGTTTGGATTGTTCTATCCATGTTCTTTCCACCCACAAATAGCAAAGTGTAATGAGCCTGAACCTCCCCAAACAGGTTGTTTGGCGTTCCAGCTACATAGAAAGAAGACTTTTGGATTTCGCTTATTTCAAATCGTGTTCCATGGTGTTAATGCTCATTAACCCAGAAATCGCAAAGTATGTGTAATGAGTCCCAAATAGCACAAAACCGTCTTTTCGCTTCCATATGCGTAGAAAGAAGACGAATAAGCTTTGACAGGGCTTATTTCAATTCGCATGGTGTTTTATGGGTGTGCACCAGAATCACCTCCAACCAAAGCAGAAAAGGTGTTTTGGGTTCCATCCACTTAAAAAGAAAGACGATCAAGCTCTGATTGGTTTTGTTGCAAATTGATGTTTTTAGGGTTAGAATGCACATTCACCAAAAATTCTCAGAGTGAAATGTTTCTGAACAGCCTTAATCAAGCATAGGTGTTTTGGTTCCATGTCAATAGAAAGCAGACGAATAAGTTTGGATTGTTCTTTCCATGTTCTTTCCACCCACAAATAGCAAAGTGTAATGAGCCTGAACCTCCCCAAACAGGTTGTTTGGCGTTCCAGCTACATAGAAAGAAGAATTTTGGATTTCGCTTCTTTCAAATCGTGTTCCATGGTGTTAATGCTCATTAACCCAGAAATCGCAAAGTATGTGTAATGAGTCCCAAATAGCACAAAACCGTCTTTTCACTTCCATATGCGTAGAAAGAAGACGAATAAGCTTTGACAGGGCTTATTTCAATTCGCATGGTGTTTTATGGGTGTGCACCAGAATCACCTCCAACCAAAGCAGAAAAGGTGTTTTGGGTTCCATCCACTTAAAAAGAAAGACGATCAAGCTCTGATTGGTTTTGTTGCAAATTGATGTTTTTAGGGTTAGAATGCACATTCACCCAAAAATCTCAGTGAAATGTTTCTTAGCCGTAAAGAAGCATAGGTGCTTTGGTTCCATGTCAATAGAAAGCAGACGAAAAAGTTTGGATTGTTCTATCCATGTACTTTCCACCCACAAATAGCAAAGTGTAATGAGCCTGAACCTCCCCAAACAGGTTGTTTGGCGTTCCAGCTACATAGAAAGAAGAATTTTGGATTTCGCTTCTTTCAGATCGTGTTCCGTGGTGTTAATGCTCATTAACCCAGAAATCGCAAAGTATGTGTAATGTCCCAAATAACACAAAACCGTCTTTTCGCTTCCATATGCGGAGAAAGAAGACGAATAAGCTTTGATAGGGCTTATTTCAATTCGCATGGTGTTTTATGGGTGTGCACCAGAATCACCTCCAACCAAAGCAGAAAAGGTGTTTTGGGTTCCATCCACTTAAAAAGAAAGACGATCAAGCTCTGATTGGTTTTGTTGCAAATTGATGTTTTTAGGGTTAGAATGCACATTCACCAAAAATTCTCAGAGTGAAATGTTTCTTAACAGCCTTAATCAAGCATAGGTGTTTTGGTTCCATGTCAATAGAAAGCAGACGAATAAGTTTGGATTGTTCTTTCCATGTTCTTTCCACCGACAAATAGCAGTGTAATGAGCCTGAACCTCCCCAAACAGGTTGTTTTGCGTTCCAGCTACATAGAAAGAAGAATTTTGGATTTCGCTTCTTTCAGATCGTGTTCCGTGGTGCTAATGCTCATTAACCCAGAAATCGCAAAGTATGTGTAATGAGTCCCAAATAACACAAAACCGTCTTTTCGCTTCCATATGCGGAGAAAGAAGACGAATAAGCTTTGATAGGGCTTATTTCAATTCGCATGGTGTTTTATGGGTGTGCACCAGAATCACCTCCAACCAAAGCAGAAAAGGTGTTTTGGGTTCCATCCACTTAAAAAGAAAGACGATCAAGCTCTGATTGGTTTTGTTGCAAATTGATGTTTTTAGGGTTAGAATGCACATTCACCAAAAATTCTCAGAGTGAAATGTTTCTTAACAGCCTTAATCAAGCATAGGTGTTTTGGTTCCATGTCAATAGAAAGCAGACGAATAAGTTTGGATTGTTCTTTCCATGTTCTTTCCACCGACAAATAGCAGTGTAATGAGCTTGAACCTCCCCAAACAGGTTGTTTTGCGTTCCAGCTACATAGAAAGAAGAATTTTGGATTTCGCTTCTTTCAGATCGTGTTCCGTGGTGTTAATGCTCATTAACCCAGAAATCGCAAAGTATGTGTAATGAGTCCCAAATAACACAAAACCGTCTTTTCGCTTCCATATGCGTAGAAAGAAGACGAATAAGCTTTGACAGGGCTTATTTCAATTCGCATGGTGTTTTATGGGTGTGCACCAGAATCACCTCCAACCAAAGCAGAAAAGGTGTTTTGGGTTCCATCCACTTAAAAAGAAAGACGATCAAGCTCTGATTGGTTTTGTTGCAAATTGATGTTTTTAGGGTTAGAATGCACATTCACCCAAAAATCTCAGTGAAATGTTTCTTAGCCGTAAAGAAGCATAGGTGCTTTGGTTCCATGTCAATAGAAAGCAGACGAAAAAGTTTGGATTGTTCTATCCATGTTCTTTCCACCCACAAATAGCAAAGTGTAATGAGCCTGAACCTCCCCAAACAGGTTGTTTGGCGTTCCAGCTACATAGAAAGAAGACTTTTGGATTTCGCTTATTTCAAATCGTGTTCCATGGTGTTAATGCTCATTAACCCAGAAATCGCAAAGTATGTGTAATGAGTCCCAAATAGCACAAAACCGTCTTTTCGCTTCCATATGCGTAGAAAGAAGACGAATAAGCTTTGACAGGGCTTATTTCAATTCGCATGGTGTTTTATGGGTGTGCACCAGAATCACCTCCAACCAAAGCAGAAAAGGTGTTTTGGGTTCCATCCACTTAAAAAGAAAGACGATCAAGCTCTGATTGGTTTTGTTGCAAATTGATGTTTTTAGGGTTAGAATGCACATTCACCAAAAATTCTCAGAGTGAAATGTTTCTTAATAGCGTTAATCAAGCATAGGTGTTTTGGTTCCATGTCAATAGAAAGCAGACGAAAAAGTTTGGATTGTTCTATCCATGTTCTTTCCACCCACAAATAGCAAAGTGTAATGAGCCTGAACCTCCCCAAACAGGTTGTTTGGCGTTCCAGCTACATAGAAAGAAGAATTTTGGATTTCGCTTCTTTCAAATCGTGTTCCATGGTGTTAATGCTCATTAACCCAGAAATCGCAAAGTATGTGTAATGAGTCCCAAATAACACAAAACCGTCTTTTCACTTCCATATGCGTACAAAAAAGACGAATAAGCTTTGATAGGGCTTATTTCAATTCGCATGGTGTTTTATGGGTGTGCACCAGAATCACCTCCAACCAAAGCAGAAAAGGTGTTTTGGGTTCCATCCACTTAAAAAGAAAGACGATCAAGCTCTGATTGGTTTTGTTGCAAATTGATGTTTTTAGGGTTAGAATGCACATTCACCAAAAATTCTCAGAGTGAAATGTTTCTGAACAGCCTTAATCAAGCATAGGTGTTTTGGTTCCATGTCAATAGAAAGCAGACGAATAAGTTTGGATTGTTCTTTCCATGTTCTTTCCACCGACAAATAGCAGTGTAATGAGCCTGAACCTCCCCAAACAGGTTGTTTTGCGTTCCAGCTACATAGAAAGAAGAATTTTGGATTTCGCTTCTTTCAGATCGTGTTCCGTGGTGTTAATGCTCATTAACCCAGAAATCGCAAAGTATGTGTAATGAGTCCCAAATAACACAAAACCGTCTTTTCGCTTCCATATGTGTAGAAAGAAGACGAATAAGCTTTGACAGGGCTTATTTCAATTCGCATGGTGTTTTATGGGTGTGCACCAGAATCACCTCCAACCAAAGCAGAAAAGGTCTTTTGGGTTCCATCCACTTAAAAAGAAAGACGATCAAGCTCTGATTGGTTTTGTTGCAAATTGATGTTTTTAGGGTTAGAATGCACATTCACCCAAAAATCTCAGTGAAATGTTTCTTAGCCGTAAAGAAGCATAGGTGCTTTGGTTCCATGTCAATAGAAAGCAGACGAAAAAGTTTGGATTGTTCTATCCATGTTCTTTCCACCCACAAATAGCAAAGTGTAATGAGCCTGAACCTCCCCAAACAGGTTGTTTTGCGTTCCAGCTACATAGAAAGAAGAATTTTGGATTTCGCTTATTTCAAATCGTGTTCCATGGTGTTAATGCTCATTAACCCAGAAATCGCAAAGTATGTGTAATGAGTCCCAAATAGCACAAAACCGTCTTTTCGCTTCCATATGCGTAGAAAGAAGACGAATAAGCTTTGACAGGGCTTATTTCAATTCGCATGGTGTTTTATGGGTGTGCACCAGAATCACCTCCAACCAAAGCAGAAAAGGTGTTTTGGGTTCCATCCACTTAAAAAGAAAGACGATCAAGCTCTGATTGGTTTTGTTGCAAATTGATGTTTTTAGGGTTAGAATGCACATTCACCAAAAATTCTCAGAGTGAAATGTTTCTGAACAGCCTTAATCAAGCATAGGTGTTTTGGTTCCATGTCAATAGAAAGCAGACGAATAAGTTTGGATTGTTCTTTCCATGTTCTTTCCACCGACAAATAGCAGTGTAATGAGCCTGAACCTCCCCAAACAGGTTGTTTTGCGTTCCAGCTACATAGAAAGAAGAATTTTGGATTTCGCTTCTTTCAGATCGTGTTCCGTGGTGTTAATGCTCATTAACCCAGAAATCGCAAAGTATGTGTAATGTCCCAAATAACACAAAACCGTCTTTTCGCTTCCATATGCGGAGAAAGAAGACGAATAAGCTTTGATAGGGCTTATTTCAATTCGCATGGTGTTTTATGGGTGTGCACCAGAATCACCTCCAACCAAAGCAGAAAAGGTGTTTTGGGTTCCATCCACTTAAAAAGAAAGACGATCAAGCTCTGATTGGTTTTGTTGCAAATTGATGTTTTTAGGGTTAGAATGCACATTCACCAAAAATTCTCAGAGTGAAATGTTTCTTAACAGCCTTAATCAAGCATAGGTGTTTTGGTTCCATGTCAATAGAAAGCAGACGAATAAGTTTGGATTGTTCTTTCCATGTTCTTTCCACCGACAAATAGCAGTGTAATGAGCCTGAACCTCCCCAAACAGGTTGTTTTGCGTTCCAGCTACATAGAAAGAAGAATTTTGGATTTCGCTTCTTTCAGATCGTGTTCCGTGATGTTAATGCTCATTAACCCAGAAATCGCAAAGTATGTGTAATGAGTCCCAAATAACACAAAACCGTCTTTTCGCTTCCATATGCGGAGAAAGAAGACGAATAAGCTTTGATAGGGCTTATTTCAATTCGCATGGTGTTTTATGGGTGTGCACCAGAATCACCTCCAACCAAAGCAGAAAAGGTGTTTTGGGTTCCATCCACTTAAAAAGAAAGACGATCAAGCTCTGATTGGTTTTGTTGCAAATTGATGTTTTTAGGGTTAGAATGCACATTCACCAAAAATTCTCAGAGTGAAATGTTTCTTAACAGCCTTAATCAAGCATAGGTGTTTTGGTTCCATGTCAATAGAAAGCAGACGAATAAGTTTGGATTGTTCTTTCCATGTTCTTTCCACCGACAAATAGCAGTGTAATGAGCCTGAACCTCCCCAAACAGGTTGTTTTGCGTTCCAGCTACATAGAAAGAAGAATTTTGGATTTCGCTTCTTTCAGATCGTGTTCCGTGGTGTTAATGCTCATTAACCCAGAAATCGCAAAGTATGTGTAATGAGTCCCAAATAACACAAAACCGTCTTTTCGCTTCCATATGCGGAGAAAGAAGACGAATAAGCTTTGATAGGGCTTATTTCAATTCGCATGGTGTTTTATGGGTGTGCACCAGAATCACCTCCAACCAAAGCAGAAAAGGTGTTTTGGGTTCCATCCACTTAAAAAGAAAGACGATCAAGCTCTGATTGGTTTTGTTGCAAATTGATGTTTTTAGGGTTAGAATGCACATTCACCAAAAATTCTCAGAGTGAAATGTTTCTTAACAGCGTTAATCAAGCATAGGTGTTTTGGTTCCATGTCAATAGAAAGCAGACGAAAAAGTTTGGATTGTTCTATCCATGTTCTTTCCACCCACAAATAGCAAAGTGTAATGAGCCTGAACCTCCCCAAACAGGTTGTTTGGCGTTCCAGCTACATAGAAAGAAGAATTTTGGATTTCGCTTATTTCAAATCGTGTTCCATGGTGTTAATGCTCATTAACCCAGAAATCGCAAAGTATGTGTAATGAGTCCCAAATAGCACAAAACCGTCTTTTCGCTTCCATATGCGTACAAAAAAGACGAATAAGCTTTGATAGGGCTTATTTCAATTCGCATGGTGTTTTATGGGTGTGCACCAGAATCACCTCCAACCAAAGCAGAAAAGGTGTTTTGGGTTCCATCCACTTAAAAAGAAAGACGATCAAGCTCTGATTGGTTTTGTTGCAAATTGATGTTTTTAGGGTTAGAATGCACATTCACCAAAAATTCTCAGAGTGAAATGTTTCTGAACAGCCTTAATCAAGCATAGGTGTTTTGGTTCCATGTCAATAGAAAGCAGACGAATAAGTTTGGATTGTTCTTTCCATGTTCTTTCCACCGACAAATAGCAGTGTAATGAGCCTGAACCTCCCCAAACAGGTTGTTTTGCGTTCCAGCTACATAGAAAGAAGAATTTTGGATTTCGCTTCTTTCAGATCGTGTTCCGTGGTGTTAATGCTCATTAACCCAGAAATCGCAAAGTATGTGTAATGAGTCCCAAATAACACAAAACCGTCTTTTCGCTTCCATATGTGTAGAAAGAAGACGAATAAGCTTTGACAGGGCTTATTTCAATTCGCATGGTGTTTTATGGGTGTGCACCAGAATCACCTCCAACCAAAGCAGAAAAGGTCTTTTGGGTTCCATCCACTTAAAAAGAAAGACGATCAAGCTCTGATTGGTTTTGTTGCAAATTGATGTTTTTAGGGTTAGAATGCACATTCACCCAAAAATCTCAGTGAAATGTTTCTTAGCCGTAAAGAAGCATAGGTGCTTTGGTTCCATGTCAATAGAAAGCAGACGAAAAAGTTTGGATTGTTCTATCCATGTTCTTTCCACCCACAAATAGCAAAGTGTAATGAGCCTGAACCTCCCCAAACAGGTTGTTTTGCGTTCCAGCTACATAGAAAGAAGAATTTTGGATTTCGCTTATTTCAAATCGTGTTCCATGGTGTTAATGCTCATTAACCCAGAAATCGCAAAGTATGTGTAATGAGTCCCAAATAGCACAAAACCGTCTTTTCGCTTCCATATGCGTAGAAAGAAGACGAATAAGCTTTGACAGGGCTTATTTCAATTCGCATGGTGTTTTATGGGTGTGCACCAGAATCACCTCCAACCAAAGCAGAAAAGGTGTTTTGGGTTCCATCCACTTAAAAAGAAAGACGATCAAGCTCTGATTGGTTTTGTTGCAAATTGATGTTTTTAGGGTTAGAATGCACATTCACCCAAAAATCTCAGTGAAATGTTTCTTAGCCGTAAAGAAGCATAGGTGCTTTGGTTCCATGTCAATAGAAAGCAGACGAAAAAGTTTGGATTGTTCTTTCCATGTTCTTTCCACCGACAAATAGCAGTGTAATGAGCCTGAACCTCCCCAAACAGGTTGTTTTGCGTTCCAGCTACATAGAAAGAAGAATTTTGGATTTCGCTTCTTTCAGATCGTGTTCCGTGGTGTTAATGCTCATTAACCCAGAAATCGCAAAGTATGTGTAATGTCCCAAATAACACAAAACCGTCTTTTCGCTTCCATATGCGGAGAAAGAAGACGAATAAGCTTTGATAGGGCTTATTTCAATTCGCATGGTGTTTTATGGGTGTGCACCAGAATCACCTCCAACCAAAGCAGAAAAGGTGTTTTGGGTTCCATCCACTTAAAAAGAAAGACGATCAAGCTCTGATTGGTTTTGTTGCAAATTGATGTTTTTAGGGTTAGAATGCACATTCACCAAAAATTCTCAGAGTGAAATGTTTCTTAACAGCCTTAATCAAGCATAGGTGTTTTGGTTCCATGTCAATAGAAAGCAGACGAATAAGTTTGGATTGTTCTTTCCATGTTCTTTCCACCGACAAATAGCAGTGTAATGAGCCTGAACCTCCCCAAACAGGTTGTTTTGCGTTCCAGCTACATAGAAAGAAGAATTTTGGATTTCGCTTCTTTCAGATCGTGTTCCGTGATGTTAATGCTCATTAACCCAGAAATCGCAAAGTATGTGTAATGAGTCCCAAATAACACAAAACCGTCTTTTCGCTTCCATATGCGGAGAAAGAAGACGAATAAGCTTTGATAGGGCTTATTTCAATTCGCATGGTGTTTTATGGGTGTGCACCAGAATCACCTCCAACCAAAGCAG
Organism: Podarcis gaigeae; assembly: GCF_964106915.1. Taxonomy (NCBI): domain Eukaryota; kingdom Metazoa; phylum Chordata; class Lepidosauria; order Squamata; family Lacertidae; genus Podarcis; species Podarcis gaigeae. The sequence goes on along the minus strand of NC_139685.1, from coordinate 177,951 downwards.
AAAAGGTGTTTTGGGTTCCATCCACTTAAAAAGAAAGACGATCAAGCTCTGATTGGTTTTGTTGCAAATTGATGTTTTTAGGGTTAGAATGCACATTCACCAAAAATTCTCAGAGTGAAATGTTTCTTAACAGCCTTAATCAAGCATAGGTGTTTTGGTTCCATGTCAATAGAAAGCAGACGAATAAGTTTGGATTGTTCTTTCCATGTTCTTTCCACCGACAAATAGCAGTGTAATGAGCCTGAACCTCCCCAAACAGGTTGTTTTGCGTTCCAGCTACATAGAAAGAAGAATTTTGGATTTCGCTTCTTTCAGATCGTGTTCCGTGGTGTTAATGCTCATTAACCCAGAAATCGCAAAGTATGTGTAATGAGTCCCAAATAACACAAAACCGTCTTTTCGCTTCCATATGCGGAGAAAGAAGACGAATAAGCTTTGATAGGGCTTATTTCAATTCGCATGGTGTTTTATGGGTGTGCACCAGAATCACCTCCAACCAAAGCAGAAAAGGTGTTTTGGGTTCCATCCACTTAAAAAGAAAGACGATCAAGCTCTGATTGGTTTTGTTGCAAATTGATGTTTTTAGGGTTAGAATGCACATTCACCAAAAATTCTCAGAGTGAAATGTTTCTTAACAGCGTTAATCAAGCATAGGTGTTTTGGTTCCATGTCAATAGAAAGCAGACGAAAAAGTTTGGATTGTTCTATCCATGTTCTTTCCACCCACAAATAGCAAAGTGTAATGAGCCTGAACCTCCCCAAACAGGTTGTTTGGCGTTCCAGCTACATAGAAAGAAGAATTTTGGATTTCGCTTATTTCAAATCGTGTTCCATGGTGTTAATGCTCATTAACCCAGAAATCGCAAAGTATGTGTAATGAGTCCCAAATAGCACAAAACCGTCTTTTCGCTTCCATATGCGTACAAAAAAGACGAATAAGCTTTGATAGGGCTTATTTCAATTCGCATGGTGTTTTATGGGTGTGCACCAGAATCACCTCCAACCAAAGCAGAAAAGGTGTTTTGGGTTCCATCCACTTAAAAAGAAAGACGATCAAGCTCTGATTGGTTTTGTTGCAAATTGATGTTTTTAGGGTTAGAATGCACATTCACCAAAAATTCTCAGAGTGAAATGTTTCTTAACAGCGTTAATCAAGCATAGGTGTTTTGGTTCCATGTCAATAGAAAGCAGACGAATAAGTTTGGATTGTTCTTTCCATGTTCTTTCCACCGACAAATAGCAGTGTAATGAGCCTGAACCTCCCCAAACAGGTTGTTTTGCGTTCCAGCTACATAGAAAGAAGAATTTTGGATTTCGCTTCTTTCAGATCGTGTTCCGTGGTGTTAATGCTCATTAACCCAGAAATCGCAAAGTATGTGTAATGTCCCAAATAACACAAAACCGTCTTTTCGCTTCCATATGCGGAGAAAGAAGACGAATAAGCTTTGATAGGGCTTATTTCAATTCGCATGGTGTTTTATGGGTGTGCACCAGAATCACCTCCAACCAAAGCAGAAAAGGTGTTTTGGGTTCCATCCACTTAAAAAGAAAGACGATCAAGCTCTGATTGGTTTTGTTGCAAATTGATGTTTTTAGGGTTAGAATGCACATTCACCCAAAAATCTCAGTGAAATGTTTCTTAGCCGTAAAGAAGCATAGGTGCTTTGGTTCCATGTCAATAGAAAGCAGACGAAAAAGTTTGGATTGTTCTTTCCATGTTCTTTCCACCGACAAATAGCAGTGTAATGAGCCTGAACCTCCCCAAACAGGTTGTTTTGCGTTCCAGCTACATAGAAAGAAGAATTTTGGATTTCGCTTCTTTCAGATCGTGTTCCGTGGTGTTAATGCTCATTAACCCAGAAATCGCAAAGTATGTGTAATGAGTCCCAAATAACACAAAACCGTCTTTTCGCTTCCATATGCGTAGAAAGAAGACGAATAAGCTTTGACAGGGCTTATTTCAATTCGCATGGTGTTTTATGGGTGTGCACCAGAATCACCTCCAACCAAAGCAGAAAAGGTGTTTTGGGTTCCATCCACTTAAAAAGAAAGACGATCAAGCTCTGATTGGTTTTGTTGCAAATTGATGTTTTTAGGGTTAGAATGCACATTCACCCAAAAATCTCAGTGAAATGTTTCTTAGCCGTAAAGAAGCATAGGTGCTTTGGTTCCATATCAATAGAAAGCAGACGAAAAAGTTTGGATTGTTCTATCCATGTTCTTTCCACCCACAAATAGCAAAGTGTAATGAGCCTGAACCTCCCCAAACAGGTTGTTTTGCGTTCCAGCTACATAGAAAGAAGAATTTTGGATTTCGCTTATTTCAAATCGTGTTCCATGGTGTTAATGCTCATTAACCCAGAAATCGCAAAGTATGTGTAATGAGTCCCAAATAGCACAAAACCGTCTTTTCGCTTCCATATGCGTAGAAAGAAGACGAATAAGCTTTGACAGGGCTTATTTCAATTCGCATGGTGTTTTATGGGTGTGCACCAGAATCACCTCCAACCAAAGCAGAAAAGGTGTTTTGGGTTCCATCCACTTAAAAAGAAAGACGATCAAGCTCTGATTGGTTTTGTTGCAAATTGATGTTTTTAGGGTTAGAATGCACATTCACCAAAAATTCTCAGAGTGAAATGTTTCTTAACAGCGTTAATCAAGCATAGGTGTTTTGGTTCCATGTCAATAGAAAGCAGACGAAAAAGTTTGGATTGTTCTATCCATGTTCTTTCCACCCACAAATAGCAAAGTGTAATGAGCCTGAACCTCCCCAAACAGGTTGTTTTGCGTTCCAGCTACATAGAAAGAAGAATTTTGGATTTCGCTTCTTTCAGATCGTGTTCCGTGGTGTTAATGCTCATTAACCCAGAAATCGCAAAGTATGTGTAATGTCCCAAATAACACAAAACCGTCTTTTCGCTTCCATATGCGGAGAAAGAAGACGAATAAGCTTTGATAGGGCTTATTTCAATTCGCATGGTGTTTTATGGGTGTGCACCAGAATCACCTCCAACCAAAGCAGAAAAGGTGTTTTGGGTTCCATCCACTTAAAAAGAAAGACGATCAAGCTCTGATTGGTTTTGTTGCAAATTGATGTTTTTAGGGTTAGAATGCACATTCACCAAAAATTCTCAGACTGAAATGTTTCTTAACAGCCTTAATCAAGCATAGGTGTTTTGGTTCCATGTCAATAGAAAGCAGACGAATAAGTTTGGATTGTTCTTTCCATGTTCTTTCCACCGACAAATAGCAGTGTAATGAGCCTGAACCTCCCCAAACAGGTTGTTTTGCGTTCCAGCTACATAGAAAGAAGAATTTTGGATTTCGCTTCTTTCAGATCGTGTTCCGTGGTGTTAATGCTCATTAACCCAGAAATCGCAAAGTATGTGTAATGAGTCCCAAATAACACAAAACCGTCTTTTCGCTTCCATATGCGGAGAAAGAAGACGAATAAGCTTTGATAGGGCTTATTTCAATTCGCATGGTGTTTTATGGGTGTGCACCAGAATCACCTCCAACCAAAGCAGAAAAGGTGTTTTGGGTTCCATCCACTTAAAAAGAAAGACGATCAAGCTCTGATTGGTTTTGTTGCAAATTGATGTTTTTAGGGTTAGAATGCACATTCACCAAAAATTCTCAGAGTGAAATGTTTCTTAACAGCCTTAATCAAGCATAGGTGTTTTGGTTCCATGTCAATAGAAAGCAGACGAATAAGTTTGGATTGTTCTTTCCATGTTCTTTCCACCGACAAATAGCAGTGTAATGAGCCTGAACCTCCCCAAACAGGTTGTTTTGCGTTCCAGCTACATAGAAAGAAGAATTTTGGATTTCGCTTCTTTCAGATCGTGTTCCGTGGTGTTAATGCTCATTAACCCAGAAATCGCAAAGTATGTGTAATGAGTCCCAAATAACACAAAACCGTCTTTTCGCTTCCATATGCGGAGAAAGAAGACGAATAAGCTTTGATAGGGCTTATTTCAATTCGCATGGTGTTTTATGGGTGTGCACCAGAATCACCTCCAACCAAAGCAGAAAAGGTGTTTTGGGTTCCATCCACTTAAAAAGAAAGACGATCAAGCTCTGATTGGTTTTGTTGCAAATTGATGTTTTTAGGGTTAGAATGCACATTCACCAAAAATTCTCAGAGTGAAATGTTTCTTAACAGCGTTAATCAAGCATAGGTGTTTTGGTTCCATGTCAATAGAAAGCAGACGAAAAAGTTTGGATTGTTCTATCCATGTTCTTTCCACCCACAAATAGCAAAGTGTAATGAGCCTGAACCTCCCCAAACAGGTTGTTTGGCGTTCCAGCTACATAGAAAGAAGAATTTTGGATTTCGCTTATTTCAAATCGTGTTCCATGGTGTTAATGCTCATTAACCCAGAAATCGCAAAGTATGTGTAATGAGTCCCAAATAGCACAAAACCGTCTTTTCGCTTCCATATGCGTACAAAAAAGACGAATAAGCTTTGATAGGGCTTATTTCAATTCGCATGGTGTTTTATGGGTGTGCACCAGAATCACCTCCAACCAAAGCAGAAAAGGTGTTTTGGGTTCCATCCACTTAAAAAGAAAGACGATCAAGCTCTGATTGGTTTTGTTGCAAATTGATGTTTTTAGGGTTAGAATGCACATTCACCAAAAATTCTCAGAGTGAAATGTTTCTTAACAGCGTTAATCAAGCATAGGTGTTTTGGTTCCATGTCAATAGAAAGCAGACGAATAAGTTTGGATTGTTCTTTCCATGTTCTTTCCACCGACAAATAGCAGTGTAATGAGCCTGAACCTCCCCAAACAGGTTGTTTTGCGTTCCAGCTACATAGAAAGAAGAATTTTGGATTTCGCTTCTTTCAGATCGTGTTCCGTGGTGTTAATGCTCATTAACCCAGAAATCGCAAAGTATGTGTAATGTCCCAAATAACACAAAACCGTCTTTTCGCTTCCATATGCGGAGAAAGAAGACGAATAAGCTTTGATAGGGCTTATTTCAATTCGCATGGTGTTTTATGGGTGTGCACCAGAATCACCTCCAACCAAAGCAGAAAAGGTGTTTTGGGTTCCATCCACTTAAAAAGAAAGACGATCAAGCTCTGATTGGTTTTGTTGCAAATTGATGTTTTTAGGGTTAGAATGCACATTCACCCAAAAATCTCAGTGAAATGTTTCTTAGCCGTAAAGAAGCATAGGTGCTTTGGTTCCATGTCAATAGAAAGCAGACGAAAAAGTTTGGATTGTTCTTTCCATGTTCTTTCCACCGACAAATAGCAGTGTAATGAGCCTGAACCTCCCCAAACAGGTTGTTTTGCGTTCCAGCTACATAGAAAGAAGAATTTTGGATTTCGCTTCTTTCAGATCGTGTTCCGTGGTGTTAATGCTCATTAACCCAGAAATCGCAAAGTATGTGTAATGAGTCCCAAATAACACAAAACCGTCTTTTCGCTTCCATATGCGTAGAAAGAAGACGAATAAGCTTTGACAGGGCTTATTTCAATTCGCATGGTGTTTTATGGGTGTGCACCAGAATCACCTCCAACCAAAGCAGAAAAGGTGTTTTGGGTTCCATCCACTTAAAAAGAAAGACGATCAAGCTCTGATTGGTTTTGTTGCAAATTGATGTTTTTAGGGTTAGAATGCACATTCACCCAAAAATCTCAGTGAAATGTTTCTTAGCCGTAAAGAAGCATAGGTGCTTTGGTTCCATGTCAATAGAAAGCAGACGAAAAAGTTTGGATTGTTCTATCCATGTTCTTTCCACCCACAAATAGCAAAGTGTAATGAGCCTGAACCTCCCCAAACAGGTTGTTTTGCGTTCCAGCTACATAGAAAGAAGAATTTTGGATTTCGCTTATTTCAAATCGTGTTCCATGGTGTTAATGCTCATTAACCCAGAAATCGCAAAGTATGTGTAATGAGTCCCAAATAGCACAAAACCGTCTTTTCGCTTCCATATGCGTAGAAAGAAGACGAATAAGCTTTGACAGGGCTTATTTCAATTCGCATGGTGTTTTATGGGTGTGCACCAGAATCACCTCCAACCAAAGCAGAAAAGGTGTTTTGGGTTCCATCCACTTAAAAAGAAAGACGATCAAGCTCTGATTGGTTTTGTTGCAAATTGATGTTTTTAGGGTTAGAATGCACATTCACCAAAAATTCTCAGAGTGAAATGTTTCTTAACAGCGTTAATCAAGCATAGGTGTTTTGGTTCCATGTCAATAGAAAGCAGACGAAAAAGTTTGGATTGTTCTATCCATGTTCTTTCCACCCACAAATAGCAAAGTGTAATGAGCCTGAACCTCCCCAAACAGGTTGTTTGGCGTTCCAGCTACATAGAAAGAAGAATTTTGGATTTCGCTTATTTCAAATCGTGTTCCATGGTGTTAATGCTCATTAACCCAGAAATAGCACAAAACCGTCTTTTCGCTTCCATATGCGGAGAAAGAAGACGAATAAGCTTTGATAGGGCTTATTTCAATTCGCATGGTGTTTTATGGGTGTGCACCAGAATCACCTCCAACCAAAGCAGAAAAGGTGTTTTGGGTTCCATCCACTTAAAAAGAAAGACGATCAAGCTCTGATTGGTTTTGTTGCAAATTGATGTTTTTAGGGTTAGAATGCACATTCACCAAAAATTCTCAGAGTGAAATGTTTCTGAACAGCCTTAATCAAGCATAGGTGTTTTGGTTCCATGTCAATAGAAAGCAGACGAATAAGTTTGGATTGTTCTTTCCATGTTCTTTCCACCGACAAATAGCAGTGTAATGAGCCTGAACCTCCCCAAACAGGTTGTTTTGCGTTCCAGCTACATAGAAAGAAGAATTTTGGATTTCGCTTCTTTCAGATCGTGTTCCGTGGTGTTAATGCTCATTAACCCAGAAATCGCAAAGTATGTGTAATGTCCCAAATAACACAAAACCGTCTTTTCGCTTCCATATGCGGAGAAAGAAGACGAATAAGCTTTGATAGGGCTTATTTCAATTCGCATGGTGTTTTATGGGTGTGCACCAGAATCACCTCCAACCAAAGCAGAAAAGGTGTTTTGGGTTCCATCCACTTAAAAAGAAAGACGATCAAGCTCTGATTGGTTTTGTTGCAAATTGATGTTTTTAGGGTTAGAATGCACATTCACCCAAAAATCTCAGTGAAATGTTTCTTAGCCGTAAAGAAGCATAGGTGCTTTGGTTCCATGTCAATAGAAAGCAGACGAAAAAGTTTGGATTGTTCTTTCCATGTTCTTTCCACCGACAAATAGCAGTGTAATGAGCCTGAACCTCCCCAAACAGGTTGTTTTGCGTTCCAGCTACATAGAAAGAAGAATTTTGGATTTCGCTTCTTTCAGATCGTGTTCCGTGGTGTTAATGCTCATTAACCCAGAAATCGCAAAGTATGTGTAATGAGTCCCAAATAACACAAAACCGTCTTTTCGCTTCCATATGCGTAGAAAGAAGACGAATAAGCTTTGACAGGGCTTATTTCAATTCGCATGGTGTTTTATGGGTGTGCACCAGAATCACCTCCAACCAAAGCAGAAAAGGTGTTTTGGGTTCCATCCACTTAAAAAGAAAGACGATCAAGCTCTGATTGGTTTTGTTGCAAATTGATGTTTTTAGGGTTAGAATGCACATTCACCCAAAAATCTCAGTGAAATGTTTCTTAGCCGTAAAGAAGCATAGGTGCTTTGGTTCCATGTCAATAGAAAGCAGACGAAAAAGTTTGGATTGTTCTATCCATGTTCTTTCCACCCACAAATAGCAAAGTGTAATGAGCCTGAACCTCCCCAAACAGGTTGTTTTGCGTTCCAGCTACATAGAAAGAAGAATTTTGGATTTCGCTTATTTCAAATCGTGTTCCATGGTGTTAATGCTCATTAACCCAGAAATCGCAAAGTATGTGTAATGAGTCCCAAATAGCACAAAACCGTCTTTTCGCTTCCATATGCGTAGAAAGAAGACGAATAAGCTTTGACAGGGCTTATTTCAATTCGCATGGTGTTTTATGGGTGTGCACCAGAATCACCTCCAACCAAAGCAGAAAAGGTGTTTTGGGTTCCATCCACTTAAAAAGAAAGACGATCAAGCTCTGATTGGTTTTGTTGCAAATTGATGTTTTTAGGGTTAGAATGCACATTCACCAAAAATTCTCAGAGTGAAATGTTTCTTAACAGCGTTAATCAAGCATAGGTGTTTTGGTTCCATGTCAATAGAAAGCAGACGAAAAAGTTTGGATTGTTCTATCCATGTTCTTTCCACCCACAAATAGCAAAGTGTAATGAGCCTGAACCTCCCCAAACAGGTTGTTTGGCGTTCCAGCTACATAGAAAGAAGAATTTTGGATTTCGCTTATTTCAAATCGTGTTCCATGGTGTTAATGCTCATTAACCCAGAAATAGCACAAAACCGTCTTTTCGCTTCCATATGCGGAGAAAGAAGACGAATAAGCTTTGATAGGGCTTATTTCAATTCGCATGGTGTTTTATGGGTGTGCACCAGAATCACCTCCAACCAAAGCAGAAAAGGTGTTTTGGGTTCCATCCACTTAAAAAGAAAGACGATCAAGCTCTGATTGGTTTTGTTGCAAATTGATGTTTTTAGGGTTAGAATGCACATTCACCAAAAATTCTCAGAGTGAAATGTTTCTGAACAGCCTTAATCAAGCATAGGTGTTTTGGTTCCATGTCAATAGAAAGCAGACGAATAAGTTTGGATTGTTCTTTCCATGTTCTTTCCACCGACAAATAGCAGTGTAATGAGCCTGAACCTCCCCAAACAGGTTGTTTTGCGTTCCAGCTACATAGAAAGAAGAATTTTGGATTTCGCTTCTTTCAGATCGTGTTCCGTGGTGTTAATGCTCATTAACCCAGAAATCGCAAAGTATGTGTAATGTCCCAAATAACACAAAACCGTCTTTTCGCTTCCATATGCGGAGAAAGAAGACGAATAAGCTTTGATAGGGCTTATTTCAATTCGCATGGTGTTTTATGGGTGTGCACCAGAATCACCTCCAACCAAAGCAGAAAAGGTGTTTTGGGTTCCATCCACTTAAAAAGAAAGACGATCAAGCTCTGATTGGTTTTGTTGCAAATTGATGTTTTTAGGGTTAGAATGCACATTCACCCAAAAATCTCAGTGAAATGTTTCTTAGCCGTAAAGAAGCATAGGTGCTTTGGTTCCATGTCAATAGAAAGCAGACGAAAAAGTTTGGATTGTTCTTTCCATGTTCTTTCCACCGACAAATAGCAGTGTAATGAGCCTGAACCTCCCCAAACAGGTTGTTTTGCGTTCCAGCTACATAGAAAGAAGAATTTTGGATTTCGCTTATTTCAAATCGTGTTCCGTGGTGTTAATGCTCATTAACCCAGAAATCGCAAAGTATGTGTAATGTCCCAAATAACACAAAACCGTCTTTTCGCTTCCATATGCGGAGAAAGAAGACGAATAAGCTTTGATAGGGCTTATTTCAATTCGCATGGTGTTTTATGGGTGTGCACCAGAATCACCTCCAACCAAAGCAGAAAAGGTGTTTTGGGTTCCATCCACTTAAAAAGAAAGACGATCAAGCTCTGATTGGTTTTGTTGCAAATTGATGTTTTTAGGGTTAGAATGCACATTCACCCAAAAATCTCAGTGAAATGTTTCTTAGCCGTAAAGAAGCATAGGTGTTTTGGTTCCATGTCAATAGAAAGCAGACGAATAAGTTTGGATTGTTCTTTCCATGTTCTTTCCACCGACAAATAGCAGTGTAATGAGCCTGAACCTCCCCAAACAGGTTGTTTTGCGTTCCAGCTACATAGAAAGAAGAATTTTGGATTTCGCTTCTTTCAGATCGTGTTCCGTGGTGTTAATGCTCATTAACCCAGAAATCGCAAAGTATGTGTAATGTCCCAAATAACACAAAACCGTCTTTTCGCTTCCATATGCGGAGAAAGAAGACGAATAAGCTTTGATAGGGCTTATTTCAATTCGCATGGTGTTTTATGGGTGTGCACCAGAATCACCTCCAACCAAAGCAGAAAAGGTGTTTTGGGTTCCATCCACTTAAAAAGAAAGACGATCAAGCTCTGATTGGTTTTGTTGCAAATTGATGTTTTTAGGGTTAGAATGCACATTCACCAAAAATTCTCAGAGTGAAATGTTTCTTAACAGCCTTAATCAAGCATAGGTGTTTTGGTTCCATGTCAATAGAAAGCAGACGAATAAGTTTGGATTGTTCTTTCCATGTTCTTTCCACCGACAAATAGCAGTGTAATGAGCCTGAACCTCCCCAAACAGGTTGTTTTGCGTTCCAGCTACATAGAAAGAAGAATTTTGGATTTCGCTTCTTTCAGATCGTGTTCCGTGGTGTTAATGCTCATTAACCCAGAAATCGCAAAGTATGTGTAATGAGTCCCAAATAACACAAAACCGTCTTTTCGCTTCCATATGCGTAGAAAGAAGACGAATAAGCTTTGACAGGGCTTATTTCAATTCGCATGGTGTTTTATGGGTGTGCACCAGAATCACCTCCAACCAAAGCAGAAAAGGTGTTTTGGGTTCCATCCACTTAAAAAGAAAGACGATCAAGCTCTGATTGGTTTTGTTGCAAATTGATGTTTTTAGGGTTAGAATGCACATTCACCCAAAAATCTCAGTGAAATGTTTCTTAGCCGTAAAGAAGCATAGGTGCTTTGGTTCCATGTCAATAGAAAGCAGACGAAAAAGTTTGGATTGTTCTATCCATGTTCTTTCCACCCACAAATAGCAAAGTGTAATGAGCCTGAACCTCCCCAAACAGGTTGTTTTGCGTTCCAGCTACATAGAAAGAAGAATTTTGGATTTCGCTTATTTCAAATCGTGTTCCATGGTGTTAATGCTCATTAACCCAGAAATCGCAAAGTATGTGTAATGAGTCCCAAATAGCACAAAACCGTCTTTTCGCTTCCATATGCGTAGAAAGAAGACGAATAAGCTTTGACAGGGCTTATTTCAATTCGCATGGTGTTTTATGGGTGTGCACCAGAATCACCTCCAACCAAAGCAGAAAAGGTGTTTTGGGTTCCATCCACTTAAAAAGAAAGACGATCAAGCTCTGATTGGTTTTGTTGCAAATTGATGTTTTTAGGGTTAGAATGCACATTCACCAAAAATTCTCAGAGTGAAATGTTTCTTAACAGCGTTAATCAAGCATAGGTGTTTTGGTTCCATGTCAATAGAAAGCAGACGAAAAAGTTTGGATTGTTCTATCCATGTTCTTTCCACCCACAAATAGCAAAGTGTAATGAGCCTGAACCTCCCCAAACAGGTTGTTTGGCGTTCCAGCTACATAGAAAGAAGAATTTTGGATTTCGCTTATTTCAAATCGTGTTCCATGGTGTTAATGCTCATTAACCCAGAAATAGCACAAGACCGTCTTTTCGCTTCCATATGCGTACAAAAAAGACGAATAAGCTTTGATAGGGCTTATTTCAATTCGCATGGTGTTTTATGGGTGTGCACCAGAATCACCTCCAACCAAAGCAGAAAAGGTGTTTTGGGTTCCATCCACTTAAAAAGAAAGACGATCAAGCTCTGATTGGTTTTGTTGCAAATTGATGTTTTTAGGGTTAGAATGCACATTCACCAAAAATTCTCAGAGTGAAATGTTTCTGAACAGCCTTAATCAAGCATAGGTGTTTTGGTTCCATGTCAATAGAAAGCAGACGAATAAGTTTGGATTGTTCTTTCCATGTTCTTTCCACCGACAAATAGCAGTGTAATGAGCCTGAACCTCCCCAAACAGGTTGTTTTGTGTTCCAGCTACATAGAAAGAAGAATTTTGGATTTCGCTTCTTTCAGATCGTGTTCCGTGGTGTTAATGCTCATTAACCCAGAAATCGCAAAGTATGTGTAATGTCCCAAATAACACAAAACCGTCTTTTCGCTTCCATATGCGGAGAAAGAAGACGAATAAGCTTTGATAGGGCTTATTTCAATTCGCATGGTGTTTTATGGGTGTGCACCAGAATCACCTCCAACCAAAGCAGAAAAGGTGTTTTGGGTTCCATCCACTTAAAAAGAAAGACGATCAAGCTCTGATTGGTTTTGTTGCAAATTGATGTTTTTAGGGTTAGAATGCACATTCACCAAAAATTCTCAGAGTGAAATGTTTCTTAACAGCCTTAATCAAGCATAGGTGTTTTGGTTCCATGTCAATAGAAAGCAGACGAATAAGTTTGGATTGTTCTTTCCATGTTCTTTCCACCGACAAATAGCAGTGTAATGAGCCTGAACCTCCCCAAACAGGTTGTTTTGCGTTCCAGCTACATAGAAAGAAGAATTTTGGATTTCGCTTCTTTCAGATCGTGTTCCGTGGTGTTAATGCTCATTAACCCAGAAATCGCAAAGTATGTGTAATGAGTCCCAAATAACACAAAACCGTCTTTTCGCTTCCATATGCGTAGAAAGAAGACGAATAAGCTTTGACAGGGCTTATTTCAATTCGCATGGTGTTTTATGGGTGTGCACCAGAATCACCTCCAACCAAAGCAGAAAAGGTGTTTTGGGTTCCATCCACTTAAAAAGAAAGACGATCAAGCTCTGATTGGTTTTGTTGCAAATTGATGTTTTTAGGGTTAGAATGCACATTCACCCAAAAATCTCAGTGAAATGTTTCTTAGCCGTAAAGAAGCATAGGTGCTTTGGTTCCATGTCAATAGAAAGCAGACGAAAAAGTTTGGATTGTTCTATCCATGTTCTTTCCACCCACAAATAGCAAAGTGTAATGAGCCTGAACCTCCCCAAACAGGTTGTTTTGCGTTCCAGCTACATAGAAAGAAGAATTTTGGATTTCGCTTATTTCAAATCGTGTTCCATGGTGTTAATGCTCATTAACCCAGAAATCGCAAAGTATGTGTAATGAGTCCCAAATAGCACAAAACCGTCTTTTCGCTTCCATATGCGTAGAAAGAAGACGAATAAGCTTTGACAGGGCTTATTTCAATTCGCATGGTGTTTTATGGGTGTGCACCAGAATCACCTCCAACCAAAGCAGAAAAGGTGTTTTGGGTTCCATCCACTTAAAAAGAAAGACGATCAAGCTCTGATTGGTTTTGTTGCAAATTGATGTTTTTAGGGTTAGAATGCACATTCACCAAAAATTCTCAGAGTGAAATGTTTCTTAACAGCGTTAATCAAGCATAGGTGTTTTGGTTCCATGTCAATAGAAAGCAGACGAAAAAGTTTGGATTGTTCTATCCATGTTCTTTCCACCCACAAATAGCAAAGTGTAATGAGCCTGAACCTCCCCAAACAGGTTGTTTGGCGTTCCAGCTACATAGAAAGAAGAATTTTGGATTTCGCTTATTTCAAATCGTGTTCCATGGTGTTAATGCTCATTAACCCAGAAATAGCACAAGACCGTCTTTTCGCTTCCATATGCGTACAAAAAAGACGAATAAGCTTTGATAGGGCTTATTTCAATTCGCATGGTGTTTTATGGGTGTGCACCAGAATCACCTCCAACCAAAGCAGAAAAGGTGTTTTGGGTTCCATCCACTTAAAAAGAAAGACGATCAAGCTCTGATTGGTTTTGTTGCAAATTGATGTTTTTAGGGTTAGAATGCACATTCACCAAAAATTCTCAGAGTGAAATGTTTCTGAACAGCCTTAATCAAGCATAGGTGTTTTGGTTCCATGTCAATAGAAAGCAGACGAATAAGTTTGGATTGTTCTTTCCATGTTCTTTCCACCGACAAATAGCAGTGTAATGAGCCTGAACCTCCCCAAACAGGTTGTTTTGTGTTCCAGCTACATAGAAAGAAGAATTTTGGATTTCGCTTCTTTCAGATCGTGTTCCGTGGTGTTAATGCTCATTAACCCAGAAATCGCAAAGTATGTGTAATGTCCCAAATAACACAAAACCGTCTTTTCGCTTCCATATGCGGAGAAAGAAGACGAATAAGCTTTGATAGGGCTTATTTCAATTCGCATGGTGTTTTATGGGTGTGCACCAGAATCACCTCCAACCAAAGCAGAAAAGGTGTTTTGGGTTCCATCCACTTAAAAAGAAAGACGATCAAGCTCTGATTGGTTTTGTTGCAAATTGATGTTTTTAGGGTTAGAATGCACATTCACCCAAAAATCTCAGTGAAATGTTTCTTAGCCGTAAAGAAGCATAGGTGCTTTGGTTCCATGTCAATAGAAAGCAGACGAAAAAGTTTGGATTGTTCTTTCCATGTTCTTTCCACCGACAAATAGCAGTGTAATGAGCCTGAACCTCCCCAAACAGGTTGTTTGGCGTTCCAGCTACATAGAAAGAAGAATTTTGGATTTCGCTTATTTCAAATCGTGTTCCATGGTGTTAATGCTCATTAACCCAGAAATCGCAAAGTATGTGTAATGAGTCCCAAATAACACAAAACCGTCTTTTCGCTTCCATATGCGTAGAAAGAAGACGAATAAGCTTTGACAGGGCTTATTTCAATTCGCATGGTGTTTTATGGGTGTGCACCAGAATCACCTCCAACCAAAGCAGAAAAGGTGTTTTGGGTTCCATCCACTTAAAAAGAAAGACGATCAAGCTCTGATTGGTTTTGTTGCAAATTGATGTTTTTAGGGTTAGAATGCACATTCACCCAAAAATGTCAGTGAAATGTTTCTTAGCCGTAAAGAAGCATAGGTGCTTTGGTTCCATGTCAATAGAAAGCAGACGAAAAAGTTTGGATTGTTCTATCCATGTTCTTTCCACCCACAAATAGCAAAGTGTAATGAGCCTGAACCTCCCCAAACAGGTTGTTTTGCGTTCCAGCTACATAGAAAGAAGAATTTTGGATTTCGCTTATTTCAAATCGTGTTCCATGGTGTTAATGCTCATTAACCCAGAAATCGCAAAGTATGTGTAATGAGTCCCAAATAGCACAAAACCGTCTTTTCGCTTCCATATGCGTAGAAAGAAGACGAATAAGCTTTGACAGGGCTTATTTCAATTCGCATGGTGTTTTATGGGTGTGCACCAGAATCACCTCCAACCAAAGCAGAAAAGGTGTTTTGGGTTCCATCCACTTAAAAAGAAAGACGATCAAGCTCTGATTGGTTTTGTTGCAAATTGATGTTTTTAGGGTTAGAATGCACATTCACCAAAAATTCTCAGAGTGAAATGTTTCTTAACAGCGTTAATCAAGCATAGGTGTTTTGGTTCCATGTCAATAGAAAGCAGACGAAAAAGTTTGGATTGTTCTATCCATGTTCTTTCCACCCACAAATAGCAAAGTGTAATGAGCCTGAACCTCCCCAAACAGGTTGTTTGGCGTTCCAGCTACATAGAAAGAAGAATTTTGGATTTCGCTTATTTCAAATCGTGTTCCATGGTGTTAATGCTCATTAACCCAGAAATAGCACAAAACCGTCTTTTCGCTTCCATATGCGGAGAAAGAAGACGAATAAGCTTTGATAGGGCTTATTTCAATTCGCATGGTGTTTTATGGGTGTGCACCAGAATCACCTCCAACCAAAGCAGAAAAGGTGTTTTGGGTTCCATCCACTTAAAAAGAAAGACGATCAAGGTCTGATTGGTTTTGTTGCAAATTGATGTTTTTAGGGTTAGAATGCACATTCACCAAAAATTCTCAGACTGAAATGTTTCTGAACAGCCTTAATCAAGCATAGGTGTTTTGGTTCCATGTCAATAGAAAGCAGACGAATAAGTTTGGATTGTTCTTTCCATGTTCTTTCCACCGACAAATAGCAGTGTAATGAGCCTGAACCTCCCCAAACAGGTTGTTTTGCGTTCCAGCTACATAGAAAGAAGAATTTTGGATTTCGCTTCTTTCAGATCGTGTTCCGTGGTGTTAATGCTCATTAACCCAGAAATCGCAAAGTATGTGTAATGTCCCAAATAACACAAAACCGTCTTTTCGCTTCCATATGCGGAGAAAGAAGACGAATAAGCTTTGATAGGGCTTATTTCAATTCGCATGGTGTTTTATGGGTGTGCACCAGAATCACCTCCAACCAAAGCAGAAAAGGTGTTTTGGGTTCCATCCACTTAAAAAGAAAGACGATCAAGCTCTGATTGGTTTTGTTGCAAATTGATGTTTTTAGGGTTAGAATGCACATTCACCCAAAAATCTCAGTGAAATGTTTCTTAGCCGTAAAGAAGCATAGGTGCTTTGGTTCCATGTCAATAGAAAGCAGACGAAAAAGTTTGGATTGTTCTTTCCATGTTCTTTCCACCGACAAATAGCAGTGTAATGAGCCTGAACCTCCCCAAACAGGTTGTTTTGCGTTCCAGCTACATAGAAAGAAGAATTTTGGATTTCGCTTCTTTCAGATCGTGTTCCGTGGTGTTAATGCTCATTAACCCAGAAATCGCAAAGTATGTGTAATGTCCCAAATAACACAAAACCGTCTTTTCGCTTCCATATGCGGAGAAAGAAGACGAATAAGCTTTGATAGGGCTTATTTCAATTCGCATGGTGTTTTATGGGTGTGCACCAGAATCACCTCCAACCAAAGCAGAAAAGGTGTTTTGGGTTCCATCCACTTAAAAAGAAAGACGATCAAGCTCTCATTGGTTTTGTTGCAAATTGATGTTTTTAGGGTTAGAATGCACATTCACCAAAAATTTTCAGAGTGAAATGTTTCTTAACAGCCTTAATCAAGCATAGGTGTTTTGGTTCCATGTCAATAGAAAGCAGACGAATAAGTTTGGATTGTTCTTTCCATGTTCTTTCCACCGACAAATAGCAGTGTAATGAGCCTGAACCTCCCCAAACAGGTTGTTTTGCGTTCCAGCTACATAGAAAGAAGAATTTTGGATTTCGCTTCTTTCAGATCGTGTTCCGTGGTGTTAATGCTCATTAACCCAGAAATCGCAAAGTATGTGTAAAAAAGGTAAAGGTAAAGGTACCCCTGCCCGTACGGGCCAGTCTTGACAGACTCTGGGGTTGTGCGCCCATCTCACTCAAGAGGCCAGGGGCCAGCGCTGTCCAGAGACACTTCCGGGTCACGTGGCCAGCGTGACATCGCTGCTCTGGCGAGCCAGAGCCGCACACGGAAACGCCGTTTACCTTCCCGCTGGTAAGCGGTCCCTATTTATCTACTTGCACCCAGAGGTGCTTTCGAACTGCTAGGCCCAAATAACACAAAACCGTCTTTTCGCTTCCATATGCGTAGAAAGAAGACGAATAAGCTTTAATAGGGCTTATTTCAATTCGCATGGTGTTTTATGGGTGTGCACCAGAATCACCTCCAACCAAAGCAGAAAAGGTGTTTTGGGTTCCATCCACTTAAAAAGAAAGACGATCAAGCTCTGATTGGTTTTGTTGCAAATTGATGTTTTTAGGGTTAGAATGCACATTCACCCAAAAATCTCAGTGAAATGTTTCTTAGCCGTAAAGAAGCATAGGTGCTTTGGTTCCATGTCAATAGAAAGCAGACGAAAAAGTTTGGATTGTTCTATCCATGTTCTTTCCACCCACAAATAGCAAAGTGTAATGAGCCTGAACCTCCCCAAACAGGTTGTTTGGCGTTCCAGCTACATAGAAAGAAGAATTTTGGATTTCGCTTATTTCAAATCGTGTTCCATGGTGTTAATGCTCATTAACCCAGAAATCGCAAAGTATGTGTAATGAGTCCCAAATAGCACAAAACCGTCTTTTCGCTTCCATATGCGTAGAAAGAAGACGAATAAGCTTTGACAGGGCTTATTTCAATTCGCATGGTGTTTTATGGGTGTGCACCAGAATCACCTCCAACCAAAGCAGAAAAGTTGTTTTGGGTTCCATCCACTTAAAAAGAAAGACGATCAAGCTCTGATTGGTTTTGTTGCAAATTGATGTTTTTAGGGTTAGAATGCACATTCACCAAAAATTCTCAGAGTGAAATGTTTCTTAACAGCGTTAATCAAGCATAGGTGTTTTGGTTCCATGTCAATAGAAAGCAGACGAAAAAGTTTGGATTGTTCTATCCATGTTCTTTCCACCCACAAATAGCAAAGTGTAATGAGCCTGAACCTCCCCAAACAGGTTGTTTGGCGTTCCAGCTACATAGAAAGAAGAATTTTGGATTTCGCTTATTTCAAATCGTGTTCCATGGTGTTAATGCTCATTAACCCAGAAATCGCAAAGTATGTGTAATGAGTCCCAAATAGCACAAAACCGTCTTTTCACTTCCATATGCGTACAAAAAAGACGAATAAGCTTTGATAGGGCTTATTTCAATTCGCATAGTGTTTTATGGGTGTGCACCAGAATCACCTCCAACCAAAGAAGAAAAGATGTTTTGGGTTCCATCCACTTAAAAAGAAAGACGATCAAGCTCTGATTGGTTTTGTTGCAAATTGATGTTTTTAGGGTTAGAATGCACATTCACCAAAAATTCTCAGAGTGAAATGTTTCTGAACAGCCTTAATCAAGCATAGGTGTTTTGGTTCCATGTCAATAGAAAGCAGACGAATAAGTTTGGATTGTTCTTTCCATGTTCTTTCCACCCACAAATAGCAAAGTGTAATGAGCCTGAACCTCCCCAAACAGGTTGTTTTGCGTTCCAGCTACATAGAAAGAAGAATTTTGGATTTCGCTTCTTTCAGATCGTGTTCCGTGGTGTTAATGCTCATTAACCCAGAAATCGCAAAGTATGTGTAATGTCCCAAATAACACAAAACCGTCTTTTCGCTTCCATATGCGGAGAAAGAAGACGAATAAGCTTTGATAGGGCTTATTTCAATTCGCATGGTGTTTTATGGGTGTGCACCAGAATCACCTCCAACCAAAGCAGAAAAGGTGTTTTGGGTTCCATCCACTTAAAAAGAAAGACGATCAAGCTCTGATTGGTTTTGTTGCAAATTGATGTTTTTAGGGTTAGAATGCACATTCACCAAAAATTCTCAGAGTGAAATGTTTCTTAACAGCCTTAATCAAGCATAGGTGTTTTGGTTCCATGTCAATAGAAAGCAGACGAATAAGTTTGGATTGTTCTTTCCATGTTCTTTCCACCGACAAATAGCAGTGTAATGAGCCTGAACCTCCCCAAACAGGTTGTTTTGCGTTCCAGCTACATAGAAAGAAGAATTTTGGATTTCGCTTCTTTCAGATCGTGTTCCGTGGTGTTAATGCTCATTAACCCAGAAATCGCAAAGTATGTGTAATGAGTCCCAAATAACACAAAACCGTCTTTTCGCTTCCATATGCGGAGAAAGAAGACGAATAAGCTTTGATAGGGCTTATTTCAATTCGCATGGTGTTTTATGGGTGTGCACCAGAATCACCTCCAACCAAAGCAGAAAAGGTGTTTTGGGTTCCATCCACTTAAAAAGAAAGACGATCAAGCTCTGATTGGTTTTGTTGCAAATTGATGTTTTTAGGGTTAGAATGCACATTCACCAAAAATTCTCAGAGTGAAATGTTTCTTAACAGCCTTAATTAAGCATAGGTGTTTTGGTTCCATGTCAATAGAAAGCAGACGAATAAGTTTGGATTGTTCTTTCCATGTTCTTTCCACCGACAAATAGCAGTGTAATGAGCTTGAACCTCCCCAAACAGGTTGTTTTGCGTTCCAGCTACATAGAAAGAAGAATTTTGGATTTCGCTTCTTTCAGATCGTGTTCCGTGGTGTTAATGCTCATTAACCCAGAAATCGCAAAGTATGTGTAATGAGTCCCAAATAACACAAAACCGTCTTTTCGCTTCCATATGCGTAGAAAGAAGACGAATAAGCTTTGACAGGGCTTATTTCAATTCGCATGGTGTTTTATGGGTGTGCACCAGAATCACCTCCAACCAAAGCAGAAAAGGTGTTTTGGGTTCCATCCACTTAAAAAGAAAGACGATCAAGCTCTGATTGGTTTTGTTGCAAATTGATGTTTTTAGGGTTAGAATGCACATTCACCAAAAATTCTCAGAGTGAAATGTTTCTTAACAGCCTTAATCAAGCATAGGTGTTTTGGTTCCATGTCAATAGAAAGCAGACGAATAAGTTTGGATTGTTCTTTCCATGTTCTTTCCACCGACAAATAGCAGTGTAATGAGCCTGAACCTCCCCAAACAGGTTGTTTTGCGTTCCAGCTACATAGAAAGAAGAATTTTGGATTTCGCTTCTTTCAGATCGTGTTCCGTGGTGTTAATGCTCATTAACCCAGAAATCGCAAAGTATGTGTAATGAGTCCCAAATAACACAAAACCGTCTTTTCGCTTCCATATGCGGAGAAAGAAGACGAATAAGCTTTGATAGGGCTTATTTCAATTCGCATGGTGTTTTATGGGTGTGCACCAGAATCACCTCCAACCAAAGCAGAAAAGGTGTTTTGGGTTCCATCCACTTAAAAAGAAAGACGATCAAGCTCTGATTGGTTTTGTTGCAAATTGATGTTTTTAGGGTTAGAATGCACATTCACCAAAAATTCTCAGAGTGAAATGTTTCTTAACAGCCTTAATCAAGCATAGGTGTTTTGGTTCCATGTCAATAGAAAGCAGACGAATAAGTTTGGATTGTTCTTTCCATGTTCTTTCCACCGACAAATAGCAGTGTAATGAGCTTGAACCTCCCCAAACAGGTTGTTTTGCGTTCCAGCTACATAGAAAGAAGAATTTTGGATTTCGCTTCTTTCAGATCGTGTTCCGTGGTGTTAATGCTCATTAACCCAGAAATCGCAAAGTATGTGTAATGAGTCCCAAATAGCACAAAACCGTCTTTTCGCTTCCATATGCGTAGAAAGAAGACGAATAAGCTTTGACAGGGCTTATTTCAATTCGCATGGTGTTTTATGGGTGTGCACCAGAATCACCTCCAACCAAAGCAGAAAAGGTGTTTTGGGTTCCATCCACTTAAAAAGAAAGACGATCAAGCTCTGATTGGTTTTGTTGCAAATTGATGTTTTTAGGGTTAGAATGCACATTCACCCAAAAATCTCAGTGAAATGTTTCTTAGCCGTAAAGAAGCATAGGTGCTTTGGTTCCATGTCAATAGAAAGCAGACGAAAAAGTTTGGATTGTTCTATCCATGTTCTTTCCACCCACAAATAGCAAAGTGTAATGAGCCTGAACCTCCCCAAACAGGTTGTTTGGCGTTCCAGCTACATAGAAAGAAGAATTTTGGATTTCGCTTATTTCAAATCGTGTTCCATGGTGTTAATGCTCATTAACCCAGAAATCGCAAAGTATGTGTAATGAGTCCCAAATAGCACAAAACCGTCTTTTCGCTTCCATATGCGTAGAAAGAAGACGAATAAGCTTTGACAGGGCTTATTTCAATTCGCATGGTGTTTTATGGGTGTGCACCAGAATCACCTCCAACCAAAGCAGAAAAGGTGTTTTGGGTTCCATCCACTTAAAAAGAAAGACGATCAAGCTCTGATTGGTTTTGTTGCAAATTGATGTTTTTAGGGTTAGAATGCACATTCACCAAAAATTCTCAGAGTGAAATGTTTCTTAACAGCGTTAATCAAGCATAGGTGTTTTGGTTCCATGTCAATAGAAAGCAGACGAAAAAGTTTGGATTGTTCTATCCATGTTCTTTCCACCCACAAATAGCAAAGTGTAATGAGCCTGAACCTCCCCAAACAGGTTGTTTGGCGTTCCAGCTACATAGAAAGAAGAATTTTGGATTTCGCTTCTTTCAGATCGTGTTCCGTGGTGTTAATGCTCATTAACCCAGAAATCGCAAAGTATGTGTAATGTCCCAAATAACACAAAACCGTCTTTTCGCTTCCATATGCGGAGAAAGAAGACGAATAAGCTTTGATAGGGCTTATTTCAATTCGCATGGTGTTTTATGGGTGTGCACCAGAATCACCTCCAACCAAAGCAGAAAAGGTGTTTTGGGTTCCATCCACTTAAAAAGAAAGACGATCAAGCTCTGATTGGTTTTGTTGCAAATTGATGTTTTTAGGGTTAGAATGCACATTCACCAAAAATTCTCAGAGTGAAATGTTTCTTAACAGCCTTAATCAAGCATAGGTGTTTTGGTTCCATGTCAATAGAAAGCAGACGAATAAGTTTGGATTGTTCTTTCCATGTTCTTTCCACCCACAAATAGCAAAGTGTAATGAGCCTGAACCTCCCCAAACAGGTTGTTTTGCGTTCCAGCTACATAGAAAGAAGAATTTTGGATTTTGCTTCTTTCAGATCGTGTTCCGTGGTGTTAATGCTCATTAACCCAGAAATCGCAAAGTATGTGTAATGAGTCCCAAATAACACAAAACCGTCTTTTCGCTTCCATATGCGGAGAAAGAAGACGAATAAGCTTTGATAGGGCTTATTTCAATTCGCATGGTGTTTTATGGGTGTGCACCAGAATCACCTCCAACCAAAGCAGAAAAGGTGTTTTGGGTTCCATCCACTTAAAAAGAAAGACGATCAAGCTCTGATTGGTTTTGTTGCAAATTGATGTTTTTAGGGTTAGAATGCACATTCACCAAAAATTCTCAGAGTGAAATGTTTCTTAACAGCCTTAATCAAGCATAGGTGTTTTGGTTCCATGTCAATAGAAAGCAGACGAATAAGTTTGGATTGTTCTTTCCATGTTCTTTCCACCGACAAATAGCAGTGTAATGAGCTTGAACCTCCCCAAACAGGTTGTTTTGCGTTCCAGCTACATAGAAAGAAGAATTTTGGATTTCGCTTCTTTCAGATCGTGTTCCGTGGTGTTAATGCTCATTAACCCAGAAATCGCAAAGTATGTGTAATGAGTCCCAAATAACACAAAACCGTCTTTTCGCTTCCATATGCGGAGAAAGAAGACGAATAAGCTTTGATAGGGCTTATTTCAATTCGCATGGTGTTTTATGGGTGTGCACCAGAATCACCTCCAACCAAAGCAGAAAAGGTGTTTTGGGTTCCATCCACTTAAAAAGAAAGACGATCAAGCTCTGATTGGTTTTGTTGCAAATTGATGTTTTTAGGGTTAGAATGCACATTCACCAAAAATTCTCAGAGTGAAATGTTTCTTAACAGCCTTAATCAAGCATAGGTGTTTTGCTTCCATGTCAATAGAAAGCAGACGAATAAGTTTGGATTGTTCTTTCCATGTTCTTTCCACCGACAAATAGCAGTGTAATGAGCTTGAACCTCCCCAAACAGGTTGTTTTGCGTTCCAGCTACATAGAAAGAAGAATTTTGGATTTCGCTTCTTTCAGATCGTGTTCCGTGGTGTTAATGCTCATTAACCCAGAAATCGCAAAGTATGTGTAATGAGTCCCAAATAACACAAAACCGTCTTTTCGCTTCAATATGCGTAGAAAGAAGACGAATAAGCTTTGACAGGGCTTATTTCAATTCGCATGGTGTTTTATGGGTGTGCACCAGAATCACCTCCAACCAAAGCAGAAAAGGTGTTTTGGGTTCCATCCACTTAAAAAGAAAGACGATCAAGCTCTGATTGGTTTTGTTGCAAATTGATGTTTTTAGGGTTAGAATGCACATTCACCCAAAAATCTCAGTGAAATGTTTCTTAGCCGTAAAGAAGCATAGGTGCTTTGGTTCCATGTCAATAGAAAGCAGACGAAAAAGTTTGGATTGTTCTATCCATGTTCTTTCCACCCACAAATAGCAAAGTGTAATGAGCCTGAACCTCCCCAAACAGGTTGTTTGGCGTTCCAGCTACATAGAAAGAAGAATTTTGGATTTCGCTTATTTCAAATCGTGTTCCATGGTGTTAATGCTCATTAACCCAGAAATCGCAAAGTATGTGTAATGAGTCCCAAATAGCACAAAACCGTCTTTTCGCTTCCATATGCGTAGAAAGAAGACGAATAAGCTTTGACAGGGCTTATTTCAATTCGCATGGTGTTTTATGGGTGTGCACCAGAATCACCTCCAACCAAAGCAGAAAAGGTGTTTTGGGTTCCATCCACTTAAAAAGAAAGACGATCAAGCTCTGATTGGTTTTGTTGCAAATTGATGTTTTTAGGGTTAGAATGCACATTCACCAAAAATTCTCAGAGTGAAATGTTTCTTAACAGCGTTAATCAAGCATAGGTGTTTTGGTTCCATGTCAATAGAAAGCAGACGAAAAAGTTTGGATTGTTCTATCCATGTTCTTTCCACCCACAAATAGCAAAGTGTAATGAGCCTGAACCTCCCCAAACAGGTTGTTTGGCGTTCCAGCTACATAGAAAGAAGAATTTTGGATTTCGCTTCTTTCAAATCGTGTTCCATGGTGTTAATGCTCATTAACCCAGAAATCGCAAAGTATGTGTAATGAGTCCCAAATAACACAAAACCGTCTTTTCACTTCCATATGCGTACAAAAAAGACGAATAAGCTTTGATAGGGCTTATTTCAATTCGCATGGTGTTTTATGGGTGTGCACTAGAATCACCTCCAACCAAAGCAGAAAAGGTGTTTTGGGTTCCATCCACTTAAAAAGAAAGACGATCAAGCTCTGATTGGTTTTGTTGCAAATTGATGTTTTTAGGGTTAGAATGCACATTCACCAAAAATTCTCAGAGTGAAATGTTTCTGAACAGCCTTAATCAAGCATAGGTGTTTTGGTTCCATGTCAATAGAAAGCAGACGAATAAGTTTGGATTGTTCTTTCCATGTTCTTTCCACCGACAAATAGCAGTGTAATGAGCCTGAACCTCCCCAAACAGGTTGTTTTGCGTTCCAGCTACATAGAAAGAAGAATTTTGGATTTCGCTTCTTTCAGATCGTGTTCCGTGGTGTTAATGCTCATTAACCCAGAAATCGCAAAGTATGTGTAATGAGTCCCAAATAACACAAAACCGTCTTTTCGCTTCCATATGCGTAGAAAGAAGACGAATAAGCTTTGACAGGGCTTATTTCAATTCGCATGGTGTTTTATGGGTGTGCACCAGAATCACCTCCAACCAAAGCAGAAAAGGTCTTTTGGGTTCCATCCACTTAAAAAGAAAGACGATCAAGCTCTGATTGGTTTTGTTGCAAATTGATGTTTTTAGGGTTAGAATGCACATTCACCCAAAAATCTCAGTGAAATGTTTCTTAGCCGTAAAGAAGCATAGGTGCTTTGGTTCCATGTCAATAGAAAGCAGACGAAAAAGTTTGGATTGTTCTATCCATGTTCTTTCCACCCACAAATAGCAAAGTGTAATGAGCCTGAACCTCCCCAAACAGGTTGTTTTGCGTTCCAGCTACATAGAAAGAAGAATTTTGGATTTCGCTTATTTCAAATCGTGTTCCATGGTGTTAATGCTCATTAACCCAGAAATCGCAAAGTATGTGTAATGAGTCCCAAATAGCACAAAACCGTCTTTTCGCTTCCATATGCGTAGAAAGAAGACGAATAAGCTTTGACAGGGCTTATTTCAATTCGCATGGTGTTTTATGGGTGTGCACCAGAATCACCTCCAACCAAAGCAGAAAAGGTGTTTTGGGTTCCATCCACTTAAAAAGAAAGACGATCAAGCTCTGATTGGTTTTGTTGCAAATTGATGTTTTTAGGGTTAGAATGCACATTCACCAAAAATTCTCAGAGTGAAATGTTTCTTAACAGCGTTAATCAAGCATAGGTGTTTTGGTTCCATGTCAATAGAAAGCAGACGAAAAAGTTTGGATTGTTCTATCCATGTTCTTTCCACCGACAAATAGCAAAGTGTAATGAGCCTGAACCTCCCCAAACAGGTTGTTTTGCGTTCCAGCTACATAGAAAGAAGAATTTTGGATTTCGCTTCTTTCAGATCGTGTTCCGTGGTGTTAATGCTCATTAACCCAGAAATCGCAAAGTATGTGTAATGTCCCAAATAACACAAAACCGTCTTTTCGCTTCCATATGCGGAGAAAGAAGACGAATAAGCTTTGATAGGGCTTATTTCAATTCGCATGGTGTTTTATGGGTGTGCACCAGAATCACCTCCAACCAAAGCAGAAAAGGTGTTTTGGGTTCCATCCACTTAAAAAGAAAGACGATCAAGCTCTGATTGGTTTTGTTGCAAATTGATGTTTTTAGGGTTAGAATGCACATTCACCAAAAATTCTCAGAGTGAAATGTTTCTTAACAGCCTTAATCAAGCATAGGTGTTTTGGTTCCATGTCAATAGAAAGCAGACGAATAAGTTTGGATTGTTCTTTCCATGTTCTTTCCACCCACAAATAGCAAAGTGTAATGAGCCTGAACCTCCCCAAACAGGTTGTTTTGCGTTCCAGCTACATAGAAAGAAGAATTTTGGATTTCGCTTCTTTCAGATCGTGTTCCGTGGTGTTAATGCTCATTAACCCAGAAATCGCAAAGTATGTGTAATGAGTCCCAAATAACACAAAACCGTCTTTTCGCTTCCATATGCGGAGAAAGAAGACGAATAAGCTTTGATAGGGCTTATTTCAATTCGCATGGTGTTTTATGGGTGTGCACCAGAATCACCTCCAACCAAAGCAGAAAAGGTGTTTTGGGTTCCATCCACTTAAAAAGAAAGACGATCAAGCTCTGATTGGTTTTGTTGCAAATTGATGTTTTTAGGGTTAGAATGCACATTCACCAAAAATTCTCAGAGTGAAATGTTTCTTAACAGCCTTAATCAAGCATAGGTGTTTTGGTTCCATGTCAATAGAAAGCAGACGAATAAGTTTGGATTGTTCTTTCCATGTTCTTTCCACCGACAAATAGCAGTGTAATGAGCTTGAACCTCCCCAAACAGGTTGTTTTGCGTTCCAGCTACATAGAAAGAAGAATTTTGGATTTCGCTTCTTTCAGATCGTGTTCCGTGGTGTTAATGCTCATTAACCCAGAAATCGCAAAGTATGTGTAATGAGTCCCAAATAACACAAAACCGTCTTTTCGCTTCCATATGCGGAGAAAGAAGACGAATAAGCTTTGATAGGGCTTATTTCAATTCGCATGGTGTTTTATGGGTGTGCACCAGAATCACCTCCAACCAAAGCAGAAAAGGTGTTTTGGGTTCCATCCACTTAAAAAGAAAGACGATCAAGCTCTGATTGGTTTTGTTGCAAATTGATGTTTTTAGGGTTAGAATGCACATTCACCAAAAATTCTCAGAGTGAAATGTTTCTTAACAGCCTTAATCAAGCATAGGTGTTTTGCTTCCATGTCAATAGAAAGCAGACGAATAAGTTTGGATTGTTCTTTCCATGTTCTTTCCACCGACAAATAGCAGTGTAATGAGCTTGAACCTCCCCAAACAGGTTGTTTTGCGTTCCAGCTACATAGAAAGAAGAATTTTGGATTTCGCTTCTTTCAGATCGTGTTCCGTGGTGTTAATGCTCATTAACCCAGAAATCGCAAAGTATGTGTAGTGAGTCCCAAATAACACAAAACCGTCTTTTCGCTTCCATATGCGTAGAAAGAAGACGAATAAGCTTATTTCAATTCGCATGGTGTTTTATGGGTGTGCACCAGAATCACCTCCAACCAAAGCAGAAAAGGTGTTTTGGGTTCCATCCACTTAAAAAGAAAGACGATCAAGCTCTGATTGGTTTTGTTGCAAATTGATGTTTTTAGGGTTAGAATGCACATTCACCCAAAAATCTCAGTGAAATGTTTCTTAGCCGTAAAGAAGCATAGGTGCTTTGGTTCCATGTCAATAGAAAGCAGACGAAAAAGTTTGGATTGTTCTATCCATGTTCTTTCCACCCACAAATAGCAAAGTGTAATGAGCCTGAACCTCCCCAAACAGGTTGTTTGGCGTTCCAGCTACATAGAAAGAAGAATTTTGGATTTCGCTTCTTTCAGATCGTGTTCCGTGGTGTTAATGCTCATTAACCCAGAAATCGCAAAGTATGTGTAATGAGTCCCAAATAACACAAAACCGTCTTTTTGCTTCCATATGCGGAGAAAGAAGACGAATAAGCTTTGATAGGGCTTATTTCAATTCGCATGGTGTTTTATGGGTGTGCACCAGAATCACCTCCAACCAAAGCAGAAAAGGTGTTTTGGGTTCCATCCACTTAAAAAGAAAGACGATCAAGCTCTGATTGGTTTTGTTGCAAATTGATGTTTTTAGGGTTAGAATGCACATTCACCAAAAATTCTCAGAGTGAAATGTTTCTTAACAGCCTTAATCAAGCATAGGTGTTTTGGTTCCATGTCAATAGAAAGCAGACGAATAAGTTTGGATTGTTCTTTCCATGTTCTTTCCACCGACAAATAGCAGTGTAATGAGCTTGAACCTCCCCAAACAGGTTGTTTTGCGTTCCAGCTACATAGAAAGAAGAATTTTGGATTTCGCTTCTTTCAGATCGTGTTCCGTGGTGTTAATGCTCATTAACCCAGAAATCGCAAAGTATGTGTAATGAGTCCCAAATAACACAAAACCGTCTTTTCGCTTCCATATGCGTAGAAAGAAGACGAATAAGCTTTGACAGGGCTTATTTCAATTCGCATGGTGTTTTATGGGTGTGCACCAGAATCACCTCCAACCAAAGCAGAAAAGGTGTTTTGGGTTCCATCCACTTAAAAAGAAAGATGATCAAGCTCTGATTGGTTTTGTTGCAAATTGATGTTTTTAGGGTTAGAATGCACATTCACCCAAAAATCTCAGTGAAATGTTTCTTAGCCGTAAAGAAGCATAGGTGCTTTGGTTCCATGTCAATAGAAAGCAGACGAAAAAGTTTGGATTGTTCTATCCATGTTCTTTCCACCCACAAATAGCAAAGTGTAATGAGCCTGAACCTCCCCAAACAGGTTGTTTGGCGTTCCAGCTACATAGAAAGAAGAATTTTGGATTTCGCTTATTTCAAATCGTGTTCCATGGTGTTAATGCTCATTAACCCAGAAATCGCAAAGTATGTGTAATGAGTCCCAAATAGCACAAAACCGTCTTTTCGCTTCCATATGCGTAGAAAGAAGACGAATAAGCTTTGACAGGGCTTATTTCAATTCGCATGGTGTTTTATGGGTGTGCACCAGAATCACCTCCAACCAAAGCAGAAAAGGTGTTTTGGGTTCCATCCACTTAAAAAGAAAGACGATCAAGCTCTGATTGGTTTTGTTGCAAATTGATGTTTTTAGGGTTAGAATGCACATTCACCAAAAATTCTCAGAGTGAAATGTTTCTTAACAGCGTTAATCAAGCATAGGTGTTTTGGTTCCATGTCAATAGAAAGCAGACGAAAAAGTTTGGATTGTTCTATCCATGTTCTTTCCACCCACAAATAGCAAAGTGTAATGAGCCTGAACCTCCCCAAACAGGTTGTTTGGCGTTCCAGCTACATAGAAAGAAGAATTTTGGATTTCGCTTCTTTCAGATCGTGTTCCGTGGTGTTAATGCTCATTAACCCAGAAATCGCAAAGTATGTGTAATGAGTCCCAAATAACACAAAACCGTCTTTTTGCTTCCATATGCGGAGAAAGAAGACGAATAAGCTTTGATAGGGCTTATTTCAATTCGCATGGTGTTTTATGGGTGTGCACCAGAATCACCTCCAACCAAAGCAGAAAAGGTGTTTTGGGTTCCATCCACTTAAAAAGAAAGACGATCAAGCTCTGATTGGTTTTGTTGCAAATTGATGTTTTTAGGGTTAGAATGCACATTCACCAAAAATTCTCAGAGTGAAATGTTTCTTAACAGCCTTAATCAAGCATAGGTGTTTTGGTTCCATGTCAATAGAAAGCAGACGAATAAGTTTGGATTGTTCTTTCCATGTTCTTTCCACCGACAAATAGCAGTGTAATGAGCTTGAACCTCCCCAAACAGGTTGTTTTGCGTTCCAGCTACATAGAAAGAAGAATTTTGGATTTCGCTTCTTTCAGATCGTGTTCCGTGGTGTTAATGCTCATTAACCCAGAAATCGCAAAGTATGTGTAATGAGTCCCAAATAACACAAAACCGTCTTTTCGCTTCCATATGCGTAGAAAGAAGACGAATAAGCTTTGACAGGGCTTATTTCAATTCGCATGGTGTTTTATGGGTGTGCACCAGAATCACCTCCAACCAAAGCAGAAAAGGTGTTTTGGGTTCCATCCACTTAAAAAGAAAGATGATCAAGCTCTGATTGGTTTTGTTGCAAATTGATGTTTTTAGGGTTAGAATGCACATTCACCCAAAAATCTCAGTGAAATGTTTCTTAGCCGTAAAGAAGCATAGGTGCTTTGGTTCCATGTCAATAGAAAGCAGACGAAAAAGTTTGGATTGTTCTATCCATGTTCTTTCCACCCACAAATAGCAAAGTGTAATGAGCCTGAACCTCCCCAAACAGGTTGTTTGGCGTTCCAGCTACATAGAAAGAAGAATTTTGGATTTCGCTTATTTCAAATCGTGTTCCATGGTGTTAATGCTCATTAACCCAGAAATCGCAAAGTATGTGTAATGAGTCCCAAATAGCACAAAACCGTCTTTTCGCTTCCATATGCGTAGAAAGAAGACGAATAAGCTTTGACAGGGCTTATTTCAATTCGCATGGTGTTTTATGGGTGTGCACCAGAATCACCTCCAACCAAAGCAGAAAAGGTGTTTTGGGTTCCATCCACTTAAAAAGAAAGACGATCAAGCTCTGATTGGTTTTGTTGCAAATTGATGTTTTTAGGGTTAGAATGCACATTCACCAAAAATTCTCAGAGTGAAATGTTTCTTAACAGCGTTAATCAAGCATAGGTGTTTTGGTTCCATGTCAATAGAAAGCAGACGAAAAAGTTTGGATTGTTCTATCCATGTTCTTTCCACCCACAAATAGCAAAGTGTAATGAGCCTGAACCTCCCCAAACAGGTTGTTTGGCGTTCCAGCTACATAGAAAGAAGAATTTTGGATTTCGCTTCTTTCAGATCGTGTTCCGTGGTGTTAATGCTCATTAACCCAGAAATCGCAAAGTATGTGTAATGAGTCCCAAATAACACAAAACCGTCTTTTTGCTTCCATATGCGGAGAAAGAAGACGAATAAGCTTTGATAGGGCTTATTTCAATTCGCATGGTGTTTTATGGGTGTGCACCAGAATCACCTCCAACCAAAGCAGAAAAGGTGTTTTGGGTTCCATCCACTTAAAAAGAAAGACGATCAAGCTCTGATTGGTTTTGTTGCAAATTGATGTTTTTAGGGTTAGAATGCACATTCACCAAAAATTCTCAGAGTGAAATGTTTCTTAACAGCCTTAATCAAGCATAGGTGTTTTGGTTCCATGTCAATAGAAAGCAGACGAATAAGTTTGGATTGTTCTTTCCATGTTCTTTCCACCGACAAATAGCAGTGTAATGAGCTTGAACCTCCCCAAACAGGTTGTTTTGCGTTCCAGCTACATAGAAAGAAGAATTTTGGATTTCGCTTCTTTCAGATCGTGTTCCGTGGTGTTAATGCTCATTAACCCAGAAATCGCAAAGTATGTGTAATGAGTCCCAAATAACACAAAACCGTCTTTTCGCTTCCATATGCGTAGAAAGAAGACGAATAAGCTTTGACAGGGCTTATTTCAATTCGCATGGTGTTTTATGGGTGTGCACCAGAATCACCTCCAACCAAAGCAGAAAAGGTGTTTTGGGTTCCATCCACTTAAAAAGAAAGATGATCAAGCTCTGATTGGTTTTGTTGCAAATTGATGTTTTTAGGGTTAGAATGCACATTCACCCAAAAATCTCAGTGAAATGTTTCTTAGCCGTAAAGAAGCATAGGTGCTTTGGTTCCATGTCAATAGAAAGCAGACGAAAAAGTTTGGATTGTTCTATCCATGTTCTTTCCACCCACAAATAGCAAAGTGTAATGAGCCTGAACCTCCCCAAACAGGTTGTTTGGCGTTCCAGCTACATAGAAAGAAGAATTTTGGATTTCGCTTATTTCAAATCGTGTTCCATGGTGTTAATGCTCATTAACCCAGAAATCGCAAAGTATGTGTAATGAGTCCCAAATAGCACAAAACCGTCTTTTCGCTTCCATATGCGTAGAAAGAAGACGAATAAGCTTTGACAGGGCTTATTTCAATTCGCATGGTGTTTTATGGGTGTGCACCAGAATCACCTCCAACCAAAGCAGAAAAGGTGTTTTGGGTTCCATCCACTTAAAAAGAAAGACGATCAAGCTCTGATTGGTTTTGTTGCAAATTGATGTTTTTAGGGTTAGAATGCACATTCACCAAAAATTCTCAGAGTGAAATGTTTCTTAACAGCGTTAATCAAGCATAGGTGTTTTGGTTCCATGTCAATAGAAAGCAGACGAAAAAGTTTGGATTGTTCTATCCATGTTCTTTCCACCCACAAATAGCAAAGTGTAATGAGCCTGAACCTCCCCAAACAGGTTGTTTGGCGTTCCAGCTACATAGAAAGAAGAATTTTGGATTTCGCTTCTTTCAAATCGTGTTCCATGGTGTTAATGCTCATTAACCCAGAAATCGCAAAGTATGTGTAATGAGTCCCAAATAACACAAAACCGTCTTTTCACTTCCATATGCGTACAAAAAAGATGAATAAGCTTTGATAGGGCTTATTTCAATTCGCATGGTGTTTTATGGGTGTGCACCAGAATCACCTCCAACCAAAGCAGAAAAGGTGTTTTGGGTTCCATCCACTTAAAAAGAAAGACGATCAAGCTCTGATTGGTTTTGTTGCAAATTGATGTTTTTAGGGTTAGAATGCACATTCACCAAAAATTCTCAGAGTGAAATGTTTCTGAACAGCCTTAATCAAGCATAGGTGTTTTGGTTCCATGTCAATAGAAAGCAGACGAATAAGTTTGGATTGTTCTTTCCATGTTCTTTCCACCGACAAATAGCAGTGTAATGAGCCTGAACCTCCCCAAACAGGTTGTTTTGCGTTCCAGCTACATAGAAAAAAGAATTTTGGATTTCGCTTCTTTCAGATCGTGTTCCGTGGTGTTAATGCTCATTAACCCAGAAATCGCAAAGTATGTGTAATGAGTCCCAAATAACACAAAACCGTCTTTTCGCTTCCATATGCGTAGAAAGAAGACGAATAAGCTTTGACAGGGCTTATTTCAATTCGCATGGTGTTTTATGGGTGTGCACCAGAATCACCTCCAACCAAAGCAGAAAAGGTGTTTTGGGTTCCATCCACTTAAAAAGAAAGACGATCAAGCTCTGATTGGTTTTGTTGCAAATTGATGTTTTTAGGGTTAGAATGCACATTCACCCAAAAATCTCAGTGAAATGTTTCTTAGCCGTAAAGAAGCATAGGTGCTTTGGTTCCATGTCAATAGAAAGCAGACGAAAAAGTTTGGATTGTTCTATCCATGTTCTTTCCACCCACAAATAGCAAAGTGTAATGAGCCTGAACCTCCCCAAACAGGTTGTTTTGCGTTCCAGCTACATAGAAAGAAGAATTTTGGATTTCGCTTATTTCAAATCGTGTTCCATGGTGTTAATGCTCATTAACCCAGAAATCGCAAAGTATGTGTAATGAGTCCCAAATAGCACAAAACCGTCTTTTCGCTTCCATATGCGTAGAAAGAAGACGAATAAGCTTTGACAGGGCTTATTTCAATTCGCATGGTGTTTTATGGGTGTGCACCAGAATCACCTCCAACCAAAGCAGAAAAGGTGTTTTGGGTTCCATCCACTTAAAAAGAAAGACGATCAAGCTCTGATTGGTTTTGTTGCAAATTGATGTTTTTAGGGTTAGAATGCACATTCACCAAAAATTCTCAGAGTGAAATGTTTCTTAACAGCCTTAATCAAGCATAGGTGTTTTGGTTCCATGTCAATAGAAAGCAGACGAATAAGTTTGGATTGTTCTTTCCATGTTCTTTCGACCCACAAATAGCAAAGTGTAATGAGCCTGAACCTCCCCAAACAGGTTGTTTTGCGTTCCAGCTACATAGAAAGAAGAATTTTGGATTTCGCTTCTTTCAGATCGTGTTCCGTGGTGTTAATGCTCATTAACCCAGAAATCGCAAAGTATGTGTAATGAGTCCCAAATAACACAAAACCGTCTTTTCGCTTCCATATGCGGAGAAAGAAGACGAATAAGCTTTGATAGGGCTTATTTCAATTCGCATGGTGTTTTATGGGTGTGCACCAGAATCACCTCCAACCAAAGCAGAAAAGGTGTTTTGGGTTCCATCCACTTAAAAAGAAAGACGATCAAGCTCTGATTGGTTTTGTTGCAAATTGATGTTTTTAGGGTTAGAATGCACATTCACCAAAAATTCTCAGAGTGAAATGTTTCTTAACAGCCTTAATCAAGCATAGGTGTTTTGGTTCCATGTCAATAGAAAGCAGACGAATAAGTTTGGATTGTTCTTTCCATGTTCTTTCCACCGACAAATAGCAGTGTAATGAGCTTGAACCTCCCCAAACAGGTTGTTTTGCGTTCCAGCTACATAGAAAGAAGAATTTTGGATTTCGCTTCTTTCAGATCGTGTTCCGTGGTGTTAATGCTCATTAACCCAGAAATCGCAAAGTATGTGTAATGAGTCCCAAATAACACAAAACCGTCTTTTCGCTTCCATATGCGGAGAAAGAAGACGAATAAGCTTTGATAGGGCTTATTTCAATTCGCATGGTGTTTTATGGGTGTGCACCAGAATCACCTCCAACCAAAGCAGAAAAGGTGTTTTGGGTTCCATCCACTTAAAAAGAAAGACGATCAAGCTCTGATTGGTTTTGTTGCAAATTGATGTTTTTAGGGTTAGAATGCACATTCACCAAAAATTCTCAGAGTGAAATGTTTCTTAACAGCCTTAATCAAGCATAGGTGTTTTGCTTCCATGTCAATAGAAAGCAGACGAATAAGTTTGGATTGTTCTTTCCATGTTCTTTCCACCGACAAATAGCAGTGTAATGAGCTTGAACCTCCCCAAACAGGTTGTTTTGCGTTCCAGCTACATAGAAAGAAGAATTTTGGATTTCGCTTCTTTCAGATCGTGTTCCGTGGTGTTAATGCTCATTAACCCAGAAATCGCAAAGTATGTGTAGTGAGTCCCAAATAACACAAAACCGTCTTTTCGCTTCCATATGCGTAGAAAGAAGACGAATAAGCTTATTTCAATTCGCATGGTGTTTTATGGGTGTGCACCAGAATCACCTCCAACCAAAGCAGAAAAGGTGTTTTGGGTTCCATCCACTTAAAAAGAAAGACGATCAAGCTCTGATTGGTTTTGTTGCAAATTGATGTTTTTAGGGTTAGAATGCACATTCACCAAAAATTCTCAGAGTGAAATGTTTCTTAACAGCCTTAATCAAGCATAGGTGTTTTGCTTCCATGTCAATAGAAAGCAGACGAATAAGTTTGGATTGTTCTTTCCATGTTCTTTCCACCGACAAATAGCAGTGTAATGAGCCTGAACCTCCCCAAACAGGTTGTTTTGCGTTCCAGCTACATAGAAAGAAGAATTTTGGATTTCGCTTCTTTCAGATCGTGTTCCGTGGTGTTAATGCTCATTAACCCAGAAATCGCAAAGTATGTGTAATGAGTCCCAAATAACACAAAACCGTCTTTTCGCTTCCATATGCGTAGAAAGAAGACGAATAAGCTTTGACAGGGCTTATTTCAATTCGCATGGTGTTTTATGGGTGTGCACCAGAATCACCTCCAACCAAAGCAGAAAAGGTCTTTTGGGTTCCATCCACTTAAAAAGAAAGACGATCAAGCTCTGATTGGTTTTGTTGCAAATTGATGTTTTTAGGGTTAGAATGCACATTCACCCAAAAATCTCAGTGAAATGTTTCTTAGCCGTAAAGAAGCATAGGTGCTTTGGTTCCATGTCAATAGAAAGCAGACGAAAAAGTTTGGATTGTTCTATCCATGTTCTTTCCACCCACAAATAGCAAAGTGTAATGAGCCTGAACCTCCCCAAACAGGTTGTTTTGCGTTCCAGCTACATAGAAAGAAGAATTTTGGATTTCGCTTATTTCAAATCGTGTTCCATGGTGTTAATGCTCATTAACCCAGAAATCGCAAAGTATGTGTAATGAGTCCCAAATAGCACAAAACCGTCTTTTCGCTTCCATATGCGTAGAAAGAAGACGAATAAGCTTTGACAGGGCTTATTTCAATTCGCATGGTGTTTTATGGGTGTGCACCAGAATCACCTCCAACCAAAGCAGAAAAGGTGTTTTGGGTTCCATCCACTTAAAAAGAAAGACGATCAAGCTCTGATTGGTTTTGTTGCAAATTGATGTTTTTAGGGTTAGAATGCACATTCACCAAAAATTCTCAGAGTGAAATGTTTCTTAACAGCGTTAATCAAGCATAGGTGTTTTGGTTCCATGTCAATAGAAAGCAGACGAAAAAGTTTGGATTGTTCTATCCATGTTCTTTCCACCGACAAATAGCAAAGTGTAATGAGCCTGAACCTCCCCAAACAGGTTGTTTTGCGTTCCAGCTACATAGAAAGAAGAATTTTGGATTTCGCTTCTTTCAGATCGTGTTCCGTGGTGTTAATGCTCATTAACCCAGAAATCGCAAAGTATGTGTAATGTCCCAAATAACACAAAACCGTCTTTTCGCTTCCATATGCGGAGAAAGAAGACGAATAAGCTTTGATAGGGCTTATTTCAATTCGCATGGTGTTTTATGGGTGTGCACCAGAATCACCTCCAACCAAAGCAGAAAAGGTGTTTTGGGTTCCATCCACTTAAAAAGAAAGACGATCAAGCTCTGATTGGTTTTGTTGCAAATTGATGTTTTTAGGGTTAGAATGCACATTCACCAAAAATTCTCAGAGTGAAATGTTTCTTAACAGCCTTAATCAAGCATAGGTGTTTTGGTTCCATGTCAATAGAAAGCAGACGAATAAGTTTGGATTGTTCTTTCCATGTTCTTTCCACCCACAAATAGCAAAGTGTAATGAGCCTGAACCTCCCCAAACAGGTTGTTTTGCGTTCCAGCTACATAGAAAGAAGAATTTTGGATTTCGCTTCTTTCAGATCGTGTTCCGTGGTGTTAATGCTCATTAACCCAGAAATCGCAAAGTATGTGTAATGAGTCCCAAATAACACAAAACCGTCTTTTCGCTTCCATATGCGGAGAAAGAAGACGAATAAGCTTTGATAGGGCTTATTTCAATTCGCATGGTGTTTTATGGGTGTGCACCAGAATCACCTCCAACCAAAGCAGAAAAGGTGTTTTGGGTTCCATCCACTTAAAAAGAAAGACGATCAAGCTCTGATTGGTTTTGTTGCAAATTGATGTTTTTAGGGTTAGAATGCACATTCACCAAAAATTCTCAGAGTGAAATGTTTCTTAACAGCCTTAATCAAGCATAGGTGTTTTGGTTCCATGTCAATAGAAAGCAGACGAATAAGTTTGGATTGTTCTTTCCATGTTCTTTCCACCGACAAATAGCAGTGTAATGAGCTTGAACCTCCCCAAACAGGTTGTTTTGCGTTCCAGCTACATAGAAAGAAGAATTTTGGATTTCGCTTCTTTCAGATCGTGTTCCGTGGTGTTAATGCTCATTAACCCAGAAATCGCAAAGTATGTGTAATGAGTCCCAAATAACACAAAACCGTCTTTTCGCTTCCATATGCGGAGAAAGAAGACGAATAAGCTTTGATAGGGCTTATTTCAATTCGCATGGTGTTTTATGGGTGTGCACCAGAATCACCTCCAACCAAAGCAGAAAAGGTGTTTTGGGTTCCATCCACTTAAAAAGAAAGACGATCAAGCTCTGATTGGTTTTGTTGCAAATTGATGTTTTTAGGGTTAGAATGCACATTCACCAAAAATTCTCAGAGTGAAATGTTTCTTAACAGCCTTAATCAAGCATAGGTGTTTTGCTTCCATGTCAATAGAAAGCAGACGAATAAGTTTGGATTGTTCTTTCCATGTTCTTTCCACCGACAAATAGCAGTGTAATGAGCTTGAACCTCCCCAAACAGGTTGTTTTGCGTTCCAGCTACATAGAAAGAAGAATTTTGGATTTCGCTTCTTTCAGATCGTGTTCCGTGGTGTTAATGCTCATTAACCCAGAAATCGCAAAGTATGTGTAGTGAGTCCCAAATAACACAAAACCGTCTTTTCGCTTCCATATGCGTAGAAAGAAGACGAATAAGCTTATTTCAATTCGCATGGTGTTTTATGGGTGTGCACCAGAATCACCTCCAACCAAAGCAGAAAAGGTGTTTTGGGTTCCATCCACTTAAAAAGAAAGACGATCAAGCTCTGATTGGTTTTGTTGCAAATTGATGTTTTTAGGGTTAGAATGCACATTCACCCAAAAATCTCAGTGAAATGTTTCTTAGCCGTAAAGAAGCATAGGTGCTTTGGTTCCATGTCAATAGAAAGCAGACGAAAAAGTTTGGATTGTTCTATCCATGTTCTTTCCACCCACAAATAGCAAAGTGTAATGAGCCTGAACCTCCCCAAACAGGTTGTTTGGCGTTCCAGCTACATAGAAAGAAGAATTTTGGATTTCGCTTCTTTCAGATCGTGTTCCGTGGTGTTAATGCTCATTAACCCAGAAATCGCAAAGTATGTGTAATGAGTCCCAAATAACACAAAACCGTCTTTTTGCTTCCATATGCGGAGAAAGAAGACGAATAAGCTTTGATAGGGCTTATTTCAATTCGCATGGTGTTTTATGGGTGTGCACCAGAATCACCTCCAACCAAAGCAGAAAAGGTGTTTTGGGTTCCATCCACTTAAAAAGAAAGACGATCAAGCTCTGATTGGTTTTGTTGCAAATTGATGTTTTTAGGGTTAGAATGCACATTCACCAAAAATTCTCAGAGTGAAATGTTTCTTAACAGCCTTAATCAAGCATAGGTGTTTTGGTTCCATGTCAATAGAAAGCAGACGAATAAGTTTGGATTGTTCTTTCCATGTTCTTTCCACCGACAAATAGCAGTGTAATGAGCTTGAACCTCCCCAAACAGGTTGTTTTGCGTTCCAGCTACATAGAAAGAAGAATTTTGGATTTCGCTTCTTTCAGATCGTGTTCCGTGGTGTTAATGCTCATTAACCCAGAAATCGCAAAGTATGTGTAATGAGTCCCAAATAACACAAAACCGTCTTTTCGCTTCCATATGCGTAGAAAGAAGACGAATAAGCTTTGACAGGGCTTATTTCAATTCGCATGGTGTTTTATGGGTGTGCACCAGAATCACCTCCAACCAAAGCAGAAAAGGTGTTTTGGGTTCCATCCACTTAAAAAGAAAGATGATCAAGCTCTGATTGGTTTTGTTGCAAATTGATGTTTTTAGGGTTAGAATGCACATTCACCCAAAAATCTCAGTGAAATGTTTCTTAGCCGTAAAGAAGCATAGGTGCTTTGGTTCCATGTCAATAGAAAGCAGACGAAAAAGTTTGGATTGTTCTATCCATGTTCTTTCCACCCACAAATAGCAAAGTGTAATGAGCCTGAACCTCCCCAAACAGGTTGTTTGGCGTTCCAGCTACATAGAAAGAAGAATTTTGGATTTCGCTTATTTCAAATCGTGTTCCATGGTGTTAATGCTCATTAACCCAGAAATCGCAAAGTATGTGTAATGAGTCCCAAATAGCACAAAACCGTCTTTTCGCTTCCATATGCGTAGAAAGAAGACGAATAAGCTTTGACAGGGCTTATTTCAATTCGCATGGTGTTTTATGGGTGTGCACCAGAATCACCTCCAACCAAAGCAGAAAAGGTGTTTTGGGTTCCATCCACTTAAAAAGAAAGACGATCAAGCTCTGATTGGTTTTGTTGCAAATTGATGTTTTTAGGGTTAGAATGCACATTCACCAAAAATTCTCAGAGTGAAATGTTTCTTAACAGCGTTAATCAAGCATAGGTGTTTTGGTTCCATGTCAATAGAAAGCAGACGAAAAAGTTTGGATTGTTCTATCCATGTTCTTTCCACCCACAAATAGCAAAGTGTAATGAGCCTGAACCTCCCCAAACAGGTTGTTTGGCGTTCCAGCTACATAGAAAGAAGAATTTTGGATTTCGCTTCTTTCAAATCGTGTTCCATGGTGTTAATGCTCATTAACCCAGAAATCGCAAAGTATGTGTAATGAGTCCCAAATAACACAAAACCGTCTTTTCACTTCCATATGCGTACAAAAAAGATGAATAAGCTTTGATAGGGCTTATTTCAATTCGCATGGTGTTTTATGGGTGTGCACCAGAATCACCTCCAACCAAAGCAGAAAAGGTGTTTTGGGTTCCATCCACTTAAAAAGAAAGACGATCAAGCTCTGATTGGTTTTGTTGCAAATTGATGTTTTTAGGGTTAGAATGCACATTCACCAAAAATTCTCAGAGTGAAATGTTTCTGAACAGCCTTAATCAAGCATAGGTGTTTTGGTTCCATGTCAATAGAAAGCAGACGAATAAGTTTGGATTGTTCTTTCCATGTTCTTTCCACCGACAAATAGCAGTGTAATGAGCCTGAACCTCCCCAAACAGGTTGTTTTGCGTTCCAGCTACATAGAAAAAAGAATTTTGGATTTCGCTTCTTTCAGATCGTGTTCCGTGGTGTTAATGCTCATTAACCCAGAAATCGCAAAGTATGTGTAATGAGTCCCAAATAACACAAAACCGTCTTTTCGCTTCCATATGCGTAGAAAGAAGACGAATAAGCTTTGACAGGGCTTATTTCAATTCGCATGGTGTTTTATGGGTGTGCACCAGAATCACCTCCAACCAAAGCAGAAAAGGTGTTTTGGGTTCCATCCACTTAAAAAGAAAGACGATCAAGCTCTGATTGGTTTTGTTGCAAATTGATGTTTTTAGGGTTAGAATGCACATTCACCCAAAAATCTCAGTGAAATGTTTCTTAGCCGTAAAGAAGCATAGGTGCTTTGGTTCCATGTCAATAGAAAGCAGACGAAAAAGTTTGGATTGTTCTATCCATGTTCTTTCCACCCACAAATAGCAAAGTGTAATGAGCCTGAACCTCCCCAAACAGGTTGTTTTGCGTTCCAGCTACATAGAAAGAAGAATTTTGGATTTCGCTTATTTCAAATCGTGTTCCATGGTGTTAATGCTCATTAACCCAGAAATCGCAAAGTATGTGTAATGAGTCCCAAATAGCACAAAACCGTCTTTTCGCTTCCATATGCGTAGAAAGAAGACGAATAAGCTTTGACAGGGCTTATTTCAATTCGCATGGTGTTTTATGGGTGTGCACCAGAATCACCTCCAACCAAAGCAGAAAAGGTGTTTTGGGTTCCATCCACTTAAAAAGAAAGACGATCAAGCTCTGATTGGTTTTGTTGCAAATTGATGTTTTTAGGGTTAGAATGCACATTCACCAAAAATTCTCAGAGTGAAATGTTTCTTAACAGCGTTAATCAAGCATAGGTGTTTT
Source organism: Podarcis gaigeae (assembly GCF_964106915.1). Lineage (NCBI taxonomy): Eukaryota > Metazoa > Chordata > Lepidosauria > Squamata > Lacertidae > Podarcis > Podarcis gaigeae. Next base: position 136,901 of record NC_139685.1, on the reverse strand, counting down.
GGTTCCATGTCAATAGAAAGCAGACGAAAAAGTTTGGATTGTTCTATCCATGTTCTTTCCACCCACAAATAGCAAAGTGTAATGAGCCTGAACCTCCCCAAACAGGTTGTTTGGCGTTCCAGCTACATAGAAAGAAGAATTTTGGATTTCGCTTCTTTCAAATCGTGTTCCATGGTGTTAATGCTCATTAACCCAGAAATCGCAAAGTATGTGTAATGAGTCCCAAATAACACAAAACCGTCTTTTCACTTCCATATGCGTACAAAAAAGATGAATAAGCTTTGATAGGGCTTATTTCAATTCGCATGGTGTTTTATGGGTGTGCACCAGAATCACCTCCAACCAAAGCAGAAAAGGTGTTTTGGGTTCCATCCACTTAAAAAGAAAGACGATCAAGCTCTGATTGGTTTTGTTGCAAATTGATGTTTTTAGGGTTAGAATGCACATTCACCAAAAATTCTCAGAGTGAAATGTTTCTGAACAGCCTTAATCAAGCATAGGTGTTTTGGTTCCATGTCAATAGAAAGCAGACGAATAAGTTTGGATTGTTCTTTCCATGTTCTTTCCACCGACAAATAGCAGTGTAATGAGCCTGAACCTCCCCAAACAGGTTGTTTTGCGTTCCAGCTACATAGAAAAAAGAATTTTGGATTTCGCTTCTTTCAGATCGTGTTCCGTGGTGTTAATGCTCATTAACCCAGAAATCGCAAAGTATGTGTAATGAGTCCCAAATAACACAAAACCGTCTTTTCGCTTCCATATGCGTAGAAAGAAGACGAATAAGCTTTGACAGGGCTTATTTCAATTCGCATGGTGTTTTATGGGTGTGCACCAGAATCACCTCCAACCAAAGCAGAAAAGGTGTTTTGGGTTCCATCCACTTAAAAAGAAAGACGATCAAGCTCTGATTGGTTTTGTTGCAAATTGATGTTTTTAGGGTTAGAATGCACATTCACCCAAAAATCTCAGTGAAATGTTTCTTAGCCGTAAAGAAGCATAGGTGCTTTGGTTCCATGTCAATAGAAAGCAGACGAAAAAGTTTGGATTGTTCTATCCATGTTCTTTCCACCCACAAATAGCAAAGTGTAATGAGCCTGAACCTCCCCAAACAGGTTGTTTTGCGTTCCAGCTACATAGAAAGAAGAATTTTGGATTTCGCTTATTTCAAATCGTGTTCCATGGTGTTAATGCTCATTAACCCAGAAATCGCAAAGTATGTGTAATGAGTCCCAAATAGCACAAAACCGTCTTTTCGCTTCCATATGCGTAGAAAGAAGACGAATAAGCTTTGACAGGGCTTATTTCAATTCGCATGGTGTTTTATGGGTGTGCACCAGAATCACCTCCAACCAAAGCAGAAAAGGTGTTTTGGGTTCCATCCACTTAAAAAGAAAGACGATCAAGCTCTGATTGGTTTTGTTGCAAATTGATGTTTTTAGGGTTAGAATGCACATTCACCAAAAATTCTCAGAGTGAAATGTTTCTTAACAGCCTTAATCAAGCATAGGTGTTTTGGTTCCATGTCAATAGAAAGCAGACGAATAAGTTTGGATTGTTCTTTCCATGTTCTTTCCACCCACAAATAGCAAAGTGTAATGAGCCTGAACCTCCCCAAACAGGTTGTTTTGCGTTCCAGCTACATAGAAAGAAGAATTTTGGATTTCGCTTCTTTCAGATCGTGTTCCGTGGTGTTAATGCTCATTAACCCAGAAATCGCAAAGTATGTGTAATGAGTCCCAAATAACACAAAACCGTCTTTTCGCTTCCATATGCGGAGAAAGAAGACGAATAAGCTTTGAAAGGGCTTATTTCAATTCGCATGGTGTTTTATGGGTGTGCACCAGAATCACCTCCAACCAAAGCAGAAAAGGTGTTTTGGGTTCCATCCACTTAAAAAGAAAGACGATCAAGCTCTGATTGGTTTTGTTGCAAATTGATGTTTTTAGGGTTAGAATGCACATTCACCAAAAATTCTCAGAGTGAAATGTTTCTTAACAGCCTTAATCAAGCATAGGTGTTTTGGTTCCATGTCAATAGAAAGCAGACGAATAAGTTTGGATTGTTCTTTCCATGTTCTTTCCACCGACAAATAGCAGTGTAATGAGCTTGAACCTCCCCAAACAGGTTGTTTTGCGTTCCAGCTACATAGAAAGAAGAATTTTGGATTTCGCTTCTTTCAGATCGTGTTCCGTGGTGTTAATGCTCATTAACCCAGAAATCGCAAAGTATGTGTAATGAGTCCCAAATAACACAAAACCGTCTTTTCGCTTCCATATGCGGAGAAAGAAGACGAATAAGCTTTGATAGGGCTTATTTCAATTCGCATGGTGTTTTATGGGTGTGCACCAGAATCACCTCCAACCAAAGCAGAAAAGGTGTTTTGGGTTCCATCCACTTAAAAAGAAAGACGATCAAGCTCTGATTGGTTTTGTTGCAAATTGATGTTTTTAGGGTTAGAATGCACATTCACCAAAAATTCTCAGAGTGAAATGTTTCTTAACAGCCTTAATCAAGCATAGGTGTTTTGCTTCCATGTCAATAGAAAGCAGACGAATAAGTTTGGATTGTTCTTTCCATGTTCTTTCCACCGACAAATAGCAGTGTAATGAGCTTGAACCTCCCCAAACAGGTTGTTTTGCGTTCCAGCTACATAGAAAGAAGAATTTTGGATTTCGCTTCTTTCAGATCGTGTTCCGTGGTGTTAATGCTCATTAACCCAGAAATCGCAAAGTATGTGTAGTGAGTCCCAAATAACACAAAACCGTCTTTTCGCTTCCATATGCGTAGAAAGAAGACGAATAAGCTTATTTCAATTCGCATGGTGTTTTATGGGTGTGCACCAGAATCACCTCCAACCAAAGCAGAAAAGGTGTTTTGGGTTCCATCCACTTAAAAAGAAAGACGATCAAGCTCTGATTGGTTTTGTTGCAAATTGATGTTTTTAGGGTTAGAATGCACATTCACCAAAAATTCTCAGAGTGAAATGTTTCTTAACAGCCTTAATCAAGCATAGGTGTTTTGCTTCCATGTCAATAGAAAGCAGACGAATAAGTTTGGATTGTTCTTTCCATGTTCTTTCCACCGACAAATAGCAGTGTAATGAGCTTGAACCTCCCCAAACAGGTTGTTTTGCGTTCCAGCTACATAGAAAGAAGAATTTTGGATTTCGCTTCTTTCAGATCGTGTTCCGTGGTGTTAATGCTCATTAACCCAGAAATCGCAAAGTATGTGTAATGAGTCCCAAATAACACAAAACCGTCTTTTCGCTTCCATATGCGGAGAAAGAAGACGAATAAGCTTTGATAGGGCTTATTTCAATTCGCATGGTGTTTTATGGGTGTGCACCAGAATCACCTCCAACCAAAGCAGAAAAGGTGTTTTGGGTTCCATCCACTTAAAAAGAAAGACGATCAAGCTCTGATTGGTTTTGTTGCAAATTGATGTTTTTAGGGTTAGAATGCACATTCACCAAAAATTCTCAGAGTGAAATGTTTCTTAAAAGCCTTAATCAAGCATAGGTGTTTTGCTTCCATGTCAATAGAAAGCAGACGAATAAGTTTGGATTGTTCTTTCCATGTTCTTTCCACCGACAAATAGCAGTGTAATGAGCTTGAACCTCCCCAAACAGGTTGTTTTGCGTTCCAGCTACATAGAAAGAAGAATTTTGGATTTCGCTTCTTTCAGATCGTGTTCCGTGGTGTTAATGCTCATTAACCCAGAAATCGCAAAGTATGTGTAATGAGTCCCACATAACACAAAACCGTCTTTTCGCTTCCATATGCGTAGAAAGAAGACGAATAAGCTTTGACAGGGCTTATTTCAATTCGCATGGTGTTTTATGGGTGTGCACCAGAATCACCTCCAACCAAAGCAGAAAAGGTGTTTTGGGTTCCATCCACTTAAAAAGAAAGACGATCAAGCTCTGATTGGTTTTGTTGCAAATTGATGTTTTTAGGGTTAGAATGCACATTCACCCAAAAATCTCAGTGAAATGTTTCTTAGCCGTAAAGAAGCATAGGTGCTTTGGTTCCATGTCAATAGAAAGCAGACGAAAAAGTTTGGATTGTTCTATCCATGTTCTTTCCACCCACAAATAGCAAAGTGTAATGAGCCTGAACCTCCCCAAACAGGTTGTTTGGCGTTCCAGCTACATAGAAAGAAGAATTTTGGATTTCGCTTCTTTCAGATCGTGTTCCGTGGTGTTAATGCTCATTAACCCAGAAATCGCAAAGTATGTGTAATGAGTCCCAAATAACACAAAACCGTCTTTTCGCTTCCATATGCGGAGAAAGAAGACGAATAAGCTTTGATAGGGCTTATTTCAATTCGCATGGTGTTTTATGGGTGTGCACCAGAATCACCTCCAACCAAAGCAGAAAAGGTGTTTTGGGTTCCATCCACTTAAAAAGAAAGACGATCAAGCTCTGATTGGTTTTGTTGCAAATTGATGTTTTTAGGGTTAGAATGCACATTCACCAAAAATTCTCAGAGTGAAATGTTTCTTAACAGCCTTAATCAAGCATAGGTGTTTTGGTTCCATGTCAATAGAAAGCAGACGAATAAGTTTGGATTGTTCTTTCCATGTTCTTTCCACCGACAAATAGCAGTGTAATGAGCTTGAACCTCCCCAAACAGGTTGTTTTGCGTTCCAGCTACATAGAAAGAAGAATTTTGGATTTCGCTTCTTTCAGATCGTGTTCCGTGGTGTTAATGCTCATTAACCCAGAAATCGCAAAGTATGTGTAATGAGTCCCAAATAACACAAAACCGTCTTTTCGCTTCCATATGCGTAGAAAGAAGACGAATAAGCTTTGACAGGGCTTATTTCAATTCGCATGGTGTTTTATGGGTGTGCACCAGAATCACCTCCAACCAAAGCAGAAAAGGTGTTTTGGGTTCCATCCACTTAAAAAGAAAGACGATCAAGCTCTGATTGGTTTTGTTGCAAATTGATGTTTTTAGGGTTAGAATGCACATTCACCCAAAAATCTCAGTGAAATGTTTCTTAGCCGTAAAGAAGCATAGGTGCTTTGGTTCCATGTCAATAGAAAGCAGACGAAAAAGTTTGGATTGTTCTATCCATGTTCTTTCCACCCACAAATAGCAAAGTGTAATGAGCCTGAACCTCCCCAAACAGGTTGTTTGGCGTTCCAGCTACATAGAAAGAAGAATTTTGGATTTCGCTTATTTCAAATCGTGTTCCATGGTGTTAATGCTCATTAACCCAGAAATCGCAAAGTATGTGTAATGAGTCCCAAATAGCACAAAACCGTCTTTTCGCTTCCATATGCGTAGAAAGAAGACGAATAAGCTTTGACAGGGCTTATTTCAATTCGCATGGTGTTTTATGGGTGTGCACCAGAATCACCTCCAACCAAAGCAGAAAAGGTGTTTTGGGTTCCATCCACTTAAAAAGAAAGACGATCAAGCTCTGATTGGTTTTGTTGCAAATTGATGTTTTTAGGGTTAGAATGCACATTCACCAAAAATTCTCAGAGTGAAATGTTTCTTAACAGCGTTAATCAAGCATAGGTGTTTTGGTTCCATGTCAATAGAAAGCAGACGAAAAAGTTTGGATTGTTCTATCCATGTTCTTTCCACCCACAAATAGCAAAGTGTAATGAGCCTGAACCTCCCCAAACAGGTTGTTTGGCGTTCCAGCTACATAGAAAGAAGAATTTTGGATTTCGCTTCTTTCAAATCGTGTTCCATGGTGTTAATGCTCATTAACCCAGAAATCGCAAAGTATGTGTAATGAGTCCCAAATAACACAAAACCGTCTTTTCACTTCCATATGCGTACAAAAAAGACGAATAAGCTTTGATAGGGCTTATTTCAATTCGCATGGTGTTTTATGGGTGTGCACCAGAATCACCTCCAACCAAAGCAGAAAAGGTGTTTTGGGTTCCATCCACTTAAAAAGAAAGACGATCAAGCTCTGATTGGTTTTGTTGCAAATTGATGTTTTTAGGGTTAGAATGCACATTCACCAAAAATTCTCAGAGTGAAATGTTTCTGAACAGCCTTAATCAAGCATAGGTGTTTTGGTTCCATGTCAATAGAAAGCAGACGAATAAGTTTGGATTGTTCTTTCCATGTTCTTTCCACCGACAAATAGCAGTGTAATGAGCCTGAACCTCCCCAAACAGGTTGTTTTGCGTTCCAGCTACATAGAAAGAAGAATTTTGGATTTCGCTTCTTTCAGATCGTGTTCCGTGGTGTTAATGCTCATTAACCCAGAAATAGCAAAGTATGTGTAATGAGTCCCAAATAACACAAAACCGTCTTTTCGCTTCCATATGCGTAGAAAGAAGACGAATAAGCTTTGACAGGGCTTATTTCAATTCGCATGGTGTTTTATGGGTGTGCACCAGAATCACCTCCAACCAAAGCAGAAAAGGTGTTTTGGGTTCCATCCACTTAAAAAGAAAGACGATCAAGCTCTGATTGGTTTTGTTGCAAATTGATGTTTTTAGGGTTAGAATGCACATTCACCAAAAATTCTCAGAGTGAAATGTTTCTTAACAGCGTTAATCAAGCATAGGTGTTTTGGTTCCATGTCAATAGAAAGCAGACGAAAAAGTTTGGATTGTTCTATCCATGTTCTTTCCACCCACAAATAGCAAAGTGTAATGAGCCTGAACCTCCCCAAACAGGTTGTTTTGCGTTCCAGCTACATAGAAAGAAGAATTTTGGATTTCGCTTCTTTCAGATCGTGTTCCGTGGTGTTAATGCTCATTAACCCAGAAATCGCAAAGTATGTGTAATGTCCCAAATAACACAAAACCGTCTTTTCGCTTCCATATGCGGAGAAAGAAGACGAATAAGCTTTGATAGGGCTTATTTCAATTCGCATGGTGTTTTATGGGTGTGCACCAGAATCACCTCCAACCAAAGCAGAAAAGGTGTTTTGGGTTCCATCCACTTAAAAAGAAAGACGATCAAGCTCTGATTGGTTTTGTTGCAAATTGATGTTTTTAGGGTTAGAATGCACATTCACCAAAAATTCTCAGAGTGAAATGTTTCTTAACAGCCTTAATCAAGCATAGGTGTTTTGGTTCCATGTCAATAGAAAGCAGACGAATAAGTTTGGATTGTTCTTTCCATGTTCTTTCCACCCACAAATAGCAAAGTGTAATGAGCCTGAACCTCCCCAAACAGGTTGTTTTGCGTTCCAGCTACATAGAAAGAAGAATTTTGGATTTCGCTTCTTTCAGATCGTGTTCCGTGGTGTTAATGCTCATTAACCCAGAAATCGCAAAGTATGTGTAATGTCCCAAATAACACAAAACCGTCTTTTCGCTTCCATATGCGGAGAAAGAAGACGAATAAGCTTTGATAGGGCTTATTTCAATTCGCATGGTGTTTTATGGGTGTGCACCAGAATCACCTCCAACCAAAGCAGAAAAGGTGTTTTGGGTTCCATCCACTTAAAAAGAAAGACGATCAAGCTCTGATTGGTTTTGTTGCAAATTGATGTTTTTAGGGTTAGAATGCACATTCACCAAAAATTCTCAGAGTGAAATGTTTCTTAACAGCCTTAATCAAGCATAGGTGTTTTGGTTCCATGTCAATAGAAAGCAGACAAATAAGTTTGGATTGTTCTTTCCATGTTCTTTCCACCGACAAATAGCAGAGTAATGAGCCTGAACCTCCCCAAACAGGTTGTTTTGCGTTCCAGCTACATAGAAAGAAGAATTTTGGATTTCGCTTCTTTCAGATCGTGTTCCGTGGTGTTAATGCTCATTAACCCAGAAATCGCAAAGTATGTGTAATGAGTCCCAAATAACACAAAACCGTCTTTTCGCTTCCATATGCGGAGAAAGAAGACGAATAAGCTTTGATAGGGCTTATTTCAATTCGCATGGTGTTTTATGGGTGTGCACCAGAATCACCTCCAACCAAAGCAGAAAAGGTGTTTTGGGTTCCATCCACTTAAAAAGAAAGACGATCAAGCTCTGATTGGTTTTGTTGCAAATTGATGTTTTTAGGGTTAGAATGCACATTCACCAAAAATTCTCAGAGTGAAATGTTTCTTAACAGCCTTAATCAAGCATAGGTGTTTTGGTTCCATGTCAATAGAAAGCAGACAAATAAGTTTGGATTGTTCTTTCCATGTTCTTTCCACCGACAAATAGCAGTGTAATGAGCTTGAACCTCCCCAAACAGGTTGTTTTGCGTTCCAGCTACATAGAAAGAAGAATTTTGGATTTCGCTTCTTTCAGATCGTGTTCCGTGGTGTTAATGCTCATTAACCCAGAAATCGCAAAGTATGTGTAATGAGTCCCAAATAACACAAAACCGTCTTTTCGCTTCCATATGCGTAGAAAGAAGACGAATAAGCTTTGACAGGGCTTATTTCAATTCGCATGGTGTTTTATGGGTGTGCACCAGAATCACCTCCAACCAAAGCAGAAAAGGTGTTTTGGGTTCCATCCACTTAAAAAGAAAGACGATCAAGCTCTGATTGGTTTTGTTGCAAATTGATGTTTTTAGGGTTAGAATGCACATTCACCAAAAATTCTCAGAGTGAAATGTTTCTTAACAGCCTTAATCAAGCATAGGTGTTTTGGTTCCATGTCAATAGAAAGCAGACGAATAAGTTTGGATTGTTCTTTCCATGTTCTTTCCACCGACAAATAGCAGTGTAATGAGCTTGAACCTCCCCAAACAGGTTGTTTTGCGTTCCAGCTACATAGAAAGAAGAATTTTGGATTTCGCTTCTTTCAGATCGTGTTCCGTGGTGTTAATGCTCATTAACCCAGAAATCGCAAAGTATGTGTAATGAGTCCCAAATAACACAAAACCGTCTTTTCGCTTCCATATGCGTAGAAAGAAGACGAATAAGCTTTGACAGGGCTTATTTCAATTCGCATGGTGTTTTATGGGTGTGCACCAGAATCACCTCCAACCAAAGCAGAAAAGGTGTTTTGGGTTCCATCCACTTAAAAAGAAAGACGATCAAGCTCTGATTGGTTTTGTTGCAAATTGATGTTTTTAGGGTTAGAATGCACATTCACCAAAAATTCTCAGAGTGAAATGTTTCTTAACAGCCTTAATCAAGCATAGGTGTTTTGCTTCCATGTCAATAGAAAGCAGACGAATGTTTGGATTGTTCTTTCCATGTTCTTTCCACCGACAAATAGCAGTGTAATGAGCCTGAACCTCCCCAAACAGGTTGTTTTGCGTTCCAGCTACATAGAAAGAAGAATTTTGGATTTCGCTTCTTTCAGATCGTGTTCCGTGGTGTTAATGCTCATTAACCCAGAAATCGCAAAGTATGTGTAATGAGTCCCAAATATCACAAAACCGTTTTTTCGCTTCCATATGCGTAGAAAGAAGACGAATAAGCTTTGATAGGGCTTATTTCAATTCGCATGGTGTTTTATGGGTGTGCACCAGAATCACCTCCAACCAAAGCAGAAAAGGTGTTTTGGGTTCCATCCACTTAAAAGGAAAGACGATAAAGCTCTGATTGGTTTTGTTGCAAATTCGTGTTTTTGGGGTTAGAATGCACATTCACCCAAAAATATCAGAGTGAAATGTTTCTTAACAGCCGTAATCAAGCATAGGTGTTTTGGTTCCATGTCCATAGAAAGTAGACGAAAAAGTTTGGATTGTTCTATCCATGTTCTTTCCACCCACAAATAGCAAAGTGTAATGAGCCTGAACCTCCCCAAACAGGTTGTTTTGCGTTCCAGCTACATAGAAAGAAGAATTTTGGATTTCGCTTATTTCAAATCGTGTTCCATGGTGTTAATGCTCATTAACCCAGAAATCGCAAAGTATGTGTAATGAGTCCCAAATAGCACAAAACCGTCTTTTCGCTTCCATATGCGTACAAAAAAGACGAATAAGCTTTGATAGGGCTTATTTCAATTCGCATGGTGTTTTATGGGTGTGCACCAGAATCACCTCCAACCAAAGCAGAAAAGGTGTTTTGGGTTCTGTCAGGGGTTCAGAAGGAGAGACACAGGAGGGGGAGCAAATGGAGAGTGAGGAGGAGGAGTACGAGGGGGGCGCAGGCAGTGACAGTGGCCAGAGTTATTCCACAAGCCTCTCTAGCGAATCGGAGGACTCACAGAAGGGAGCGCCGGTGGCCAGAGCAAGGGAGATTCCAAGGGAGAAACCTCAAGAGGGAGGGGCCAGCGGGGAGTCCCTGAACAGCAGCTGGAGATCAGGGCCAGCGTCTCCACCAGAGCGCAGTGGGGAGGGGGAGTCCCAGGAGTCGGGACCAGTGTCCTCACCACCAGAGGGAGGAGAGGAGTCAGGTTTGGCAACACCCACATCAGGAAGCGGGGAAACGGTCAGAAGGAAAGTCACCGGCTGGGCGCGCGCGCCAAGTTCAAATGTACAGGAGCGCGGCACAGCGGGGAGCCCGGGAAGGGAGCCAGGTCCTAAAGCCCGCCGGAGGGAGGGGCAAGACTCAGGAGGCTCCGCGTCAGAGGAGTCCAGGAAGGAGGGAACCCCAGAGGGCAGAAGGACCCAACGCAGGAAAGAGCAGCGCAAGAGGTGGAGCCGGGCTAGAATCTTAAACTGGTGTGGGTGGAGCAGTGAGTCAGAGGGGACTTAGCCGGTCTAGCGTTAAGACGTGGGCCTGCGCTCCCAGAGCTTGGAAATGGAAACTAAACTTCAATAAAGACTTTTGTATATAATATCCACTGGGCGTTGGTCCTCTGTGAGCTGGGACCTAGCGGCAGTCCTGACAGTTTGGATTGTTCTTTCCATGTTCTTTCCACCCACAAATAGCAAAGCGAAGTGTAATGAGCCTGAACCTCCCCAAACAGGTTGTTTTGCGTTCCAGCTACATAGAAAGAAGAATTTTGGATTTCGCTTATTTCAAATCGTGTTCCATGGTGTTAATGCTCATTAACCCAGAAATCGCAAAGTATGTGTAATGAGTCCCAAATAGCACAAAACCGTCTTTTCACTTCCATATGCGTACAAAAAAGACGAATAAGCTTTGATAGGGCTTATTTCAATTGGCATGGTGTTTTATGGGTGTGCACCAGAATCACCTCCAACCAAAGCAGAAAAGGTGTTTTGGGTTCCATCCACTTAAAAAGAAAGACGATCAAGCTCTGATTGGTTTTGTTGCAAATTGATGTTTTTAGGGTTAGAATGCACATTCACCAAAAATTCTCAGAGTGAAATGTTTCTTAACAGCCTTAATCAAGCATAGGTGTTTTGCTTCCATGTCAATAGAAAGCAGACGAATGTTTGGATTGTTCTTTCCATGTTCTTTCCACCGACAAATAGCAGTGTAATGAGCCTGAACCTCCCCAAACAGGTTGTTTTGCGTTCCAGCTACATAGAAAGAAGAATTTTGGATTTCGCTTCTTTCAGATCGTGTTCCGTGGTGTTAATGCTCATTAACCCAGAAATCGCAAAGTATGTGTAATGAGTCCCAAATAACACAAAACCGTTTTTTCGCTTCCATATGCGTAGAAAGAAGACGAATAAGCTTTGATAGGGCTTATTTCAATTCGCATGGTGTTTTATGGGTGTGCACCAGAATCACCTCCAACCAAAGCAGAAAAGGTGTTTTGGGTTCCATCGACTTAAAAGGAAAGACGATAAAGCTCTGATTGGTTTTGTTGCAAAGTGGTGTTTTTGGGGTTAGAATGCACTTTCACCCAAAAATCTCAGAGTGAAATGTTTCTTAGCCGTAAACAAGCATAGGTGCTTCGGTTCCATGTCAATAGAAAGCAGACGAAAAAGTTTGGATTGTTCTATCCATGTTCTTTCCACCCACAAATAGCAAAGCGAAGTGTAATGAGCCTGAACCTCCCCAAACAGGTTGTTTTGCGTTCCAGCTACATAGAAAGAAGAATTTTGGATTTCGCTTATTTCAAATCGTGTTCCATGGTGTTAATGCTCATTAACCCAGAAATCGCAAAGTATGTGTAATGAGTCCCAAATAGCACAAAACCGTCTTTTCACTTCCATATGCGTACAAAAAAGACGAATAAGCTTTGATAGGGCTTATTTCAATTGGCATGGTGTTTTATGGGTGTGCACCAGAATCACCTCCAACCAAAGCAGAAAAGGTGTTTTGGGTTCCATCCACTTAAAAAGAAAGACGATCAAGCTCTGATTGGTTTTGTTGCAAATTGATGTTTTTAGGGTTAGAATGCACATTCACCAAAAATTCTCAGAGTGAAATGTTTCTTAACAGCCTTAATCAAGCATAGGTGTTTTGCTTCCATGTCAATAGAAAGCAGACGAATGTTTGGATTGTTCTTTCCATGTTCTTTCCACCGACAAATAGCAGTGTAATGAGCCTGAACCTACCCAAACAGGTTGTTTTGCGTTCCAGCTACATAGAAAGAAGAATTTTGGATTTCGCTTCTTTCAGATCGTGTTCCGTGGTGTTAATGCTCATTAACCCAGAAATCGCAAAGTATGTGTAATGAGTCCCAAATAACACAAAACCGTTTTTTCGCTTCCATATGCGTAGAAAGAAGACGAATAAGCTTTGACAGGGCTTATTTCAATTCGCATGGTGTTTTATGGGTGTGCACCAGAATCACCTCCAACCAAAGCAGAAAAGGTGTTTTGGGTTCCATCCACTTAAAAGGAAAGACGATAAAGCTCTGATTGGTTTTGTTGCAAATTGGTGTTTTTGGGGTTAGAATGCACTTTCACCCAAAAATCTCAGAGTGAAATGTTTCTTAGCCGTAAAGAAGCATAGGTGCTTCGGTTCCATGTCAATAGAAAGCAGACGAAAAAGTTTGGATTGTTCTATCCATGTTCTTTCCACCCACAAATAGCAAAGCGAAGTGTAATGAGCCTGAACCTCCCCAAACAGGTTGTTTTGCGTTCCAGCTACATAGAAAGAAGAATTTTGGATTTCGCTTATTTCAAATCGTGTTCCATGGTTTTAATGCTCATTAACCCAGAAATCGCAAAGTATGTGTAATGAGTCCCAAATTGCACAAAACCGTCTTTTCACTTCCATATGCGTACAAAAAAGACGAATAAGCTTTGATAGGGCTTATTTCAATTGGCATGGTGTTTTATGGGTGTGCACCAGAATCACCTCCAACCAAAGCAGAAAAGGTGTTTTGGATTCCATCCACTTAAAAAGAAAGACGATCAAGCTCTGATTGGTTTTGTTGCAAATTGATGTTTTTAGGGTTAGAATGCACATTCACCAAAAATTCTCAGAGTGAAATGTTTCTTAACAGCCTTAATCAAGCATAGGTGTTTTGCTTCCATGTCAATAGAAAGCAGACAAATAAGTTTGGATTGTTCTTTCCATGTTCTTTCCACCGACAAATAGCAGTGTAATGAGCCTGAACCTCCCCAAACAGGTTGTTTTGCGTTCCAGCTACATAGAAAGAAGAATTTTGGATTTCGCTTCTTTCAGATCGTGTTCCGTGGTGTTAATGCTCATTAACCCAGAAATCGCAAAGTATGTGTAATGAGTCCCAAATAACACAAAACCGTCTTTTCGCTTCCATATGCGTAGAAAGAAGACGAATAAGCTTTGATAGGGCTTATTTCAATTCGCATGGTGTTTTATGGGTGTGCACCAGAATCACCTCCAACCAAAGCAGAAAAGGTGTTTTGGGTTCCATCCACTTAAAAAGAAAGACGATCAAGCTCTGATTGGTTTTGTTGCAAATTGATGTTTTTAGGGTTAGAATGCACATTCACCAAAAATTCTCAGTGAAATGTTTCTTAACAGCCTTAATCAGCATAGGTGTTTTGGTTCCATGTCAATAGAAAGCAGACGAAAAAGTTTGGATTGTCTTTCCATGTTCTTTCCACCCACAAATAGCAGTGTAATGAGCCTGAACCTCCCCAAACAGGTTGTTTTGCGTTCCAGCTACATAGAAAGAAGAATTTTGGATTTCGCTTCTTTCAGATCGTGTTCCGTGGTGTTAATGCTCATTAACCCAGAAATCGCAAAGTATGTGTAATGAGTCCCAAATAACACAAAACCGTTTTTTCGCTTCCATATGCGTAGAAAGAAGACGAATAAGCTTTGATAGGGCTTATTTCAATTCGCATGGTGTTTTATGGGTGTGCACCAGAATCACCTCCAACCAAAGCAGAAAAGGTGTTTTGGGTTCCATCCACTTAAAAGGAAAGACGATAAAGCTCTGATTGGTTTTGTTGCAAATTGGTGTTTTTGGGGTTAGAATGCACTTTCACCCAAAAATCTCAGAGTGAAATGTTTCTTAGCCGTAAACAAGCATAGGTGCTTCGGTTCCATGTCAATAGAAAGCAGACGAAAAAGTTTGGATTGTTCTATCCATGTTCTTTCCACCCACAAATAGCAAAGTGTAATGAGCCTGAAACTCCCCAAACAGGTTGTTTTGCGTTCCAGCTACATAGAAAGAAGAATTTTGGATTTCGCTTATTTCAAATCGTGTTCCATGGTGTTAATGCTCATTAACCCAGAAATCGCAAAGTATGTGTAATGAGTCCCAAATAGCACAAAACCGTCTTTTCGCTTCCATATGCGTACAAAAAAGACGAATAAGCTTTGATAGGGCTTATTTCAATTCGCATGGTGTTTTATGGGTGTGCACCAGAATCACCTCCAACCAAAGCAGAAAAGGTGTTTTGGGTTCCATCCACTTAAAAAGAAAGACGATCAAGCTCTGATTGGTTTTGTTGCAAATTGATGTTTTTAGGGTTAGAATGCACATTCAACAAAAATTCTCAGAGTGAAATTGTCAGGACTGCCGCTAGGTCCCAGCTCACAGAGGACCAACGCCCAGTGGATATTATATACAAAAGTCTTTATTGAAGTTTAGTTTCCATTTCCAAGCTCTGGGCGCGCAGGCCCACGTCTTAACGCTAGACCGGCTAAGTCCCCTCTGACTCACTGCTCCACCCACACCAGTTTAAGATTCTAGCCCGGCTCCACCTCTTGCGCTGCTCTTTCCTGCGTTGGGTCCTTCTGCCCTCTGGGGTTCCCTCCTTCCTGGACTCCTCTGACGCGGAGCCTCCTGAGTCTTGCCCCTCCCTCCGGCGGGCTTTAGGACCTGGCTCCCTTCCCGGGCTCCCCGCTGTGCCGCGCTCCTGTACATTTGAACTTGGCGCGCGCGCCCAGCCGGTGACTTTCCTTCTGACCGTTTCCCCGCTTCCTGATGTGGGTGTTGCCAAACCTGACTCCTCTCCTCCCTCTGGTGGTGAGGACACTGGTCCCGACTCCTGGGACTCCCCCTCCCCACTGCGCTCTGGTGGAGACGCTGGCCCTGATCTCCAGCTGCTGTTCAGAGACTCCCCGCTGGCCCCTCCCTCTTGAGGTTTCTCCCTTGGAATCTCCCTTGCTCTGGCCACCGGCGCTCCCTTCTGTGAGTCCTCCGATTCGCTAGAGAGGCTTGTGGAATAACTCTGGCCACTGTCACTGCCTGCGCCCCCCTCGTACTCCTCCTCCTCACTCTCCATTTGCTCCCCCTCCTGTGTCTCTCCTTCTGAACCCCTGACATCCATCCCCCCCTCGAAGCCCCCCCTTCCCCCCTCCCCCTCTTCCGGTGCGGGTTCCGGGTGCTCCATTGTTGTAGGGGTGAGTCCAGGATACAGCTCGTCCCCTGAGGCTTGCAACCATCGAGATAAGTCCGGGAAGTCCCCCATGGGCTCGTCGACGACGACCTCCTCCGCTTCCATCTCCTGCGCGGTGTGCTCGAAATCTGCGCTCGACCCCAAATCACCCAAGAGCCCTCCTCCCCCTGTTGTTTGATGGGGGTCCACCTCCCAGGGCCCCTTCGGCATGTCTCTGCGCCAGCCCACTTCGGGTTGGTCCTCCCACCAATAAGATCCCCCCGTGCCAAAACCTGAAAGTGATCCCTCCGGAGAGCTGCCTCCCGGAGCCGAGTCCTCAGCTGACGAGAAACCCCGGAAAGTGCTGGCCGAGAGTGTGGGTGTGAACAAACAATCCTCGAAAAAGCCCGCCGGCATAGGCTTGTGCGGGAAAAGTGTGTGGAATTCTTCCTTGAGCAACTGCTCTTCCACTGCGTAATCCGGCACCCACCTGTTGGCGCTGGCCGGGGTGTCCTCCGTGGCGAGAAGATATTCAATCCCGTCCTCCCCCCACCTTGAGTCTAAAATCTCAGTGGCTTCATTAAGTGGCTCCCCTTTCGGCGACCCCCCTTTTTTGGGCGCTTCTCTGAGCGGGTCTGGCGCCTTCCCCGGTGCTTGAAACCTGTGGGGCTCTCTGTAGGGCGTGAGCACTGATCTATGAAAGACCGGGTGCATTCTGGAACCCTCCGGGAGTGTCAACCGGAAGGCCACTGGGTTGATCTGCGCCTCTACTTGGTAAGGCCCTAGCTGCTTGTGCCCTAGTTTCTTCTTGGCTAACGATCTGGCTGGAACTGCTTGTGCTGCCAACCAGACCCAGTCTCCCACCTGGATGTCCTCCCCAACCCTCCTGTGTCGATCTGCCTGCACTTTGTAAGCCTGTTTTGCCAACTCTAACTGCCTCCTGAGCTGCTCGTGGATCTCCTGCAACTCCGCTGCCACTTCCTCTGCTCCCTGTGGCTCCCCCTCCCGCACTGTGTCCAGACCCGGGAAGGTTCTGGGATGCCTCCCGTAGTTGGCAAAAAATGGGGTCACCCCCGTGGACCCGTGCTTCGTGTTGTTGTAGGCAAACTCGGCCAACGGTAGATAGTCCACCCAGGTCGATGGCTGCTGGTTCGCGTAGCATCTCAGGTACTGCTGCATGATGGCGTTGACCCTTTCCGCCTGCCCGTTATTTTGCGGGTGTCTCGCCGACGCCAGGCTGACCTTGACGTTCAGGAATCCCATCAGCTTTTGCCAGAAGTTGGAGATGAACTGGCGCCCCCGGTCGGACAAAATAGACCGTGGTAGGCCGTGCACCTTGAACACGTGGTCTATGAACATCTTAGCGGTCTGCTCGGCCGTGGCCACCTTCGCGCACGGAATGAAGTGGGCCATCTTGGTGAACAGGTCCACTACCACGAGCACTGCCGTCTTGCCCCTTGAGCTGGGTAGATCTGTGACAAAGTCCAGGGCTACCCTCTCCCACGGTACGAACGGTGTCTGTAGCGGTTCCAACAGGCCCGCCGGCGGCTGGTGCACAGGCTTAGCCCTTTGGCAGGTGTCGCACCTATTGACATAGTCCGCGACATCCCCCCGCATCTTAGGCCACCAAAAGTCTCTGGCTACTAAGTCCACCGTCTTCTCCTTGCCGAAGTGCCCCGCGCTGGGCGCGTCGTGCAGCTGTTGCAGGACCTTCGCGCGGAGGCTGTCTCCTGGTACGTAGAGGACTCCCTTGCGTAGGAGCAGGCCGTCTCGCACTTGGAATTCGTCGCCCCTCGCCTTGCCACTGCACACCTCCTCCATCTTGGCTCGGGCGAACGAGTCCGTTTGCAGCGCGCGGCGCACCGCGTCCAGGTCCACCGTGGCTGACGCGCATGCCCACGCCTGTGGTGTGAAAATGTGCTTGGCCGCCGCCAGTGCCTCTGCCTCCAGATACTGCGGTTTTCTGGACAGCGCGTCCGCCAAGACGTTGCTGTTTCCTGGGATGTACTCAATTCTGAAGTCGAAATCTGCAAAGAACTCCGCCCAGCGGATGTGTCGCTGGTTCAGGAACCTCGCCGTGCGCCAGTACTCCAAGTTCTTATGGTCTGTGCGGACCTGCACCGTGTGCTTGGCTCCGACGAGGAAGTGCCGCCACGCCTTGAAGGCTGCATGTATGGCCAGCAACTCCCTGTCCCAAATGGTGTAGTTCTGCTCCGCTTTGCTGAGTTTTCTGGAGTAGAAAGCGCACGGCCTCCAGTCCCCCTGGTGGTCTTGCTGCAACAGAACGGCTCCCACGGCCCTGTCTGAGGCGTCCGTCTCCACTCTCATGGGCCTGCTGGGATTTACGTGCAGTAGGTTCTCTTCGGAAGCGAAGAGCTGCTTGAGCTTCTGAAAGGACTGCTCTGCCTGCTCCGTCCAGATGAACCTCTTCTTCTTGGAACTGAGGGTGTCGGTGATGGCCGCTGTCTGCATGGCGAAACCCTTGATGAACTTGCGATAAAAGTTGGCAAAACCGACAAACCTCTGTACTTCCTTCCTATTGCGTGGGCTCTTCCAATCCAGTACTGCACGTACCTTGGCACCGTCCATAGCCAGTCCCTTGTCGGACAGTTTGTAGCCCAAGAAATCCACCTCCGTCTTGTCGAACTGGCACTTCTCCAGCTTGGCGTACAGCCTGTGCTCCCGCAGCCTCTGCAGAACTTCCCTAACATCTCTCTCGTGAGCCTCCGGCGATTCCGAGAAGATTAGGATGTCATCCAGGAAGCAGACGCACTTCTTGTAGAGGAGACCCGCCAAGACATGATGCATGAAGGCTTGAAAGCAGTGGGAACCATTTTTTAATCCAAAAGGCATAACTCTGTATTCATAAGTGCCCAGCGGCGTAAACATGGTTGTTTTCCACTCGTCGCCTTCCCGTACGCGAATGAGATTGTATGCTCCGCGCAGATCCAACTTGGTAAAGATGCGACCCTTCCTCACCGTCGCCAGCAGGTCATCGATCTTGGGCATAGGGAATGCTGACGGCTTGGTCTTGAGGTTCAAGAAGCGGAAATCAACGACCAGCCTCTTTTGGGGCGTGTCCCGCTTCTTTACAAAGAACACGGGACTGCCTCCTGCCGCCTTGGACTCCCGGATGAATCCCCGCTTCAGGTTGTGATCTATGAACTCCCTGAGCTCTTGCAATTCATCCTCAGACATGGAGTACAGTTTCCCCGTCGGGAGCGTCGCCCCGGGCAGGAGGTCGATCTTGCAGTCGTAGGGTCTGTGGGGTGGCAGCTTATCCGCCTCTTTCTCGCAGAAGACCTCCAAAAACTCCTTGTATTTGTTAGGCACCGCTTGCAACATGCCCAAGTTCAGCTGTGGTCCATCCTCGTGCCCCTCATCTTCCAAGTCCGCCAGGATGCAGTGTTCTGCGCAGTAAGAGGAGCCGAAGGTCAGTTGCCGCTGGTACCAAGCTAATGCTGGGCTGTGCCTATCCAGCCAACTCATTCCCAACACTATGGGCGTGTCTGACAGGCGGGTGACGTTGAAGCTGATGACCTCACGGTGGTTTCCAATGCGCATCACCATTGGCGGCGTCTGCTGTAGCACTTGCCCTCCCAGTAGCTCCCTGCCGTCCACTGTGACGACTTTCAGAGGTACCGCCGCTGGCAGAAGGGCTATGCCATGTTGCTGGAGGAACTGCATGTCTATAAAATCTGCATTGCTCCCCGAGTCGATGGTGATGGGAATTTCCACAAGTAGCCCATTGGGGAGCTGAAGGGATGCGGTGAGCTGCACTACTGGTTTGGGTGGGAGGGGGTCGGTGGGCTGTAAGATCCCTGGGGATTGCTTCACTGACTTGTCTGGCTGGTCCCCAGAGACGCCATCTCCAGCCAGACAGTGGAGTTTTCCTGCTGCGACTCCCTCTGCTGAATTGCGTCTGTTACTGTCGCTGCGGCTGCAGTATGCTTGTGAAACCGCTGGGGACACTCTTTTGCCATATGCTGAGCACTGTCGCAGATGTAGCACTTCCTGGTTCCTCTAGGAGGCTTCATCTTGACTGCTCCCGGAGTTAGGGCTCCGACTGTGGAGTGAGCCTTAGCACCACCTATCTCCATCGGCTCCTCTCCCCCTCCCAGCGGAGGCATGGATCGAGCGCGCGCCACCTCCTTGGGGAAGGGAGGCAGTCCTCTCGCTGGCGTGCGTCCCAAATGCCCTTCCTCCCTGCCCCAAGGGCGTCCTTCCAACCGAACCCCAATGGAGAGTGCCTGTTCCACCACTTCCTTGGTGGTTCGGGGTCTTCCCCCCCTTGCGATCTCATCTTTCACAGCTCCGCTCAACCCCTCCCAGAACAGGTCTCTGACGGCAGGCGATTCTTTCTCCCAGGCTAGTACATTCACCAATCCGAAAAAACGTGAATGATATTGCCTCACAGTGGCTTTACCTTGTCTTAGTCCGTGAATCTCCCTCCTAGCGATATCCACATCAATCTCAGATAAAAAACACGCATCCATCACTTTAATGAAGGCAGCCGCATTTTGGAGGGCTGGATCCTTGTCTCTCCATAGATTGCGCAGCCACGATTTTGCCTCCCCCCGCAAATGCGAAATAATAAATCCCACTTTCTCTCCCTCATTTTTAAAATCTTTGTCAAGCAGCTGCAATGTATAAATCACATCTGCTCTGAAGTTAGGATACTCCTGCAGGTCCCCATTGAAGTGAGATACCAGGCTCCCTCCTCTGTTTCCCAGCCCAATCCCTTCTGGTCTGGTGGCTGGTAGCCTCTGTGTACTTAGCACTTCTAACCTGGTTCGCAGATCCTGGCAGGCAGCAGCTGCTTCCTGTTCTTTCTTTCTGGAAGCCGCAATTTCTGCAGTCAACTGCGTCACTGCGTTTTGCAAACTCGCTATCCTCTCTTCGGTAGTCATTTCCCTGTTTTTCGTGAGCTCGCGAAGCACCAATCTTCACCCCTCGCTGCTTTCCCGCACTCCACGAGGTTGCAAAATTGGTGAAAATGGTGAGGGGACTTACTGTCAGGACTGCCGCTAGGTCCCAGCTCACAGAGGACCAATGCCCAGTGGATATTATATACAAAAGTCTTTACTGAAGTTTAGTTTCCATTTCCAAGCTCTGGGCGCGCAGGCCCACGTCTTAACGCTAGACCGGCTAAGTCCCCTCTGACTCACTGCTCCACCCACACCAGTTTAAGATTCTAGCCCGGCTCCACCTCTTGCGCTGCTCTTTCCTGCGTTGGGTCCTTCTGCCCTCTGGGGTTCCCTCCTTCCTGGACTCCTCTGACGCGGAGCCTCCTGAGTCTTGCCCCTCCCTCCGGCGGGCTTTAGGACCTGGCTCCCTTCCCGGGCTCCCCGCTGTGCCGCGCTCCTGTACATTTGAACTTGGCGCGCGCGCCCAGCCGGTGACTTTCCTTCTGACCGTTTCCCCGCTTCCTGATGTGGGTGTTGCCAAACCTGACTCCTCTCCTCCCTCTGGTGGTGAGGACACTGGTCCCGACTCCTGGGACTCCCCCTCCCCACTGCGCTCTGGTGGAGACGCTGGCCCTGATCTCCAGCTGCTGTTCAGAGACTCCCCGCTGGCCCCTCCCTCTTGAGGTTTCTCCCTTGGAATCTCCCTTGCTCTGGCCACCGGCGCTCCCTTCTGTGAGTCCTCCGATTCGCTAGAGAGGCTTGTGGAATAACTCTGGCCACTGTCACTGCCTGCGCCCCCCTCGTACTCCTCCTCCTCACTCTCCATTTGCTCCCCCTCCTGTGTCTCTCCTTCTGAACCCCTGACAGAAATGTTTCTTAACAGTTTTGGGTTCCATCCACTTAAAAAGAAAGACGATCAAGCTCTGATTGGTTTTGTTGCAAATTGATGTTTTTAGGGTTAGAATGCACATTCACCAAAAATTCTCAGTGAAATGTTTCTTAACAGCCTTAATCAGCATAGGTGTTTTGGTTCCATGTCAATAGAAAGCAGACGAATAAGTTTGGATTGTCTTTCCATGTTCTTTCCACCGACAAATAGCAGTGTAATGAGCCTGAACCTCCCCAAACAGGTTGTTTTGCGTTCCAGCTACATAGAAAGAAGAATTTTGGATTTCGCTTTTTTCAGATCGTGTTCCGTGGTGTTAATGCTCATTAACCCAGAAATCGCAAAGTATGTGTAATGAGTCCCAAATAACACAAAACCGTCTTTTCGCTTCCATATGCGTAGAAAGAAGACGAATAAGCTTTGATAGGGCTTATTTCAATTCGCATGGTGTTTTATGGGTGTGCACCAGAATCACCTCCAACCAAAGCAGAAAAGGTGTTTTGGGTTCCATCCACTTAAAAGGAAAGACGATAAAGCTCTGATTGGTTTTGTTGCAAATTGGTGTTTTTGGGGTTAGAATGCACTTTCACCCAAAAATCTCAGAGTGAAATGTTTCTTAGCCGTAAACAAGCAAAGGTGCTTTGGTTCCATGTCAATAGAAAGCAGACGAATAAGTTTGGATTGTTCTATCCATGTTCTTTCCACCCACAAATAGCAAAGTGTAATGAGCCTGAACCTCCCCAAACAGGTTGTTTTGAGTTCCAGCTACATAGAAAGAAGAATTTTGGATTTCGCTTATTTCAAATCGTGTTCCATGGTGTTAATGCTCATTAACCCAGAAATCGCAAAGTATGTGTAATGAGTCCCAAATAGCACAAAACCGTCTTTTCGCTTCCATATGCGTACAAAAAAGACGAATAAGCTTTGATAGGGCTTATTTCAATTCGCATGGTGTTTTATGGGTGTGCACCAGAATCACCTCCAACCAAAGCAGAAAAGGTGTTTTGGGTTCCATCCAC
This sequence comes from Podarcis gaigeae, assembly GCF_964106915.1. Classification (NCBI taxonomy): domain Eukaryota; kingdom Metazoa; phylum Chordata; class Lepidosauria; order Squamata; family Lacertidae; genus Podarcis; species Podarcis gaigeae. The sequence continues at coordinate 114,588 of NC_139685.1, read as the reverse complement.
TTAAAAAGAAAGACGATCAAGCTCTGATTGGTTTTGTTGCAAATTGATGTTTTTAGGGTTAGAATGCACATTCACCAAAAATTCTCAGAGTGAAATGTTTCTGAACAGCCTTAATCAAGCATAGGTGTTTTGGTTCCATGTCAATAGAAAGCAGACGAATAAGTTTGGATTGTTCTTTCCATGTTCTTTCCACCCACAAATAGCAGTGTAATGAGCCTGAACCTCCCCAAACAGGTTGTTTTGCGTTCCAGCTACATAGAAAGAAGAATTTTGGATTTCGCTTCTTTCAGATCGTGTTCCGTGGTGTTAATGCTCATTAACCCAGAAATCGCAAAGTATGTGTAATGAGTCCCAAATAACACAAAACCGTCTTTTCGCTTCCATATGCGTACAAAAAAGACGAATAAGCTTTGATAGGGCTTATTTCAATTCGCATGGTGTTTTATGGGTGTGCGCCAGAATCACCTCCAAACAAAGCAAAAAAGGTGTTTTGGGTTCCATCCACTTAAAAGGAAAGACGATAAAGCTCTGATTGGTTTTGTTGCAAATTGGTGTTTTTGGGGTTAGAATGCACTTTCACCCAAAAATCTCAGAGTGAAATGTTTCTTAGCCGTAAACAAGCAAAGGTGCTTTGGTTCCATGTCAATAGAAAGCAGACGAATAAGTTTGGATTGTTCTATCCATGTTCTTTCCACCCACAAATAGCAAAGTGTAATGAGCCTGAACCTCCCCAAACAGGTTGTTTTGAGTTCCAGCTACATAGAAAGAAGAATTTTGGATTTCGCTTATTTCAAATCGTGTTCCATGGTGTTAATGCTCATTAACCCAGAAATCGCAAAGTATGTGTAATGAGTCCCAAATAACACAAAACCGTCTTTTCGCTTCCATATGCGTACAAAAAAGACGAATAAGCTTTGATAGGGCTTATTTCAATTCGCATGGTGTTTTATGGGTGTGCGCCAGAATCACCTCCAACCAAAGCAAAAAAGGTGTTTTGGGTTCCATCCACTTAAAAAGAAAGACGATCAAGCTCTGATTGGTTTTGTTGCAAATTGATGTTTTTAGGGTTAGAATGCACATTCACCAAAAATTCTCAGAGTGAAATGTTTCTGAACAGCCTTAATCAAGCATAGGTGTTTTGGTTCCATGTCAATAGAAAGCAGACGAATAAGTTTGGATTGTTCTTTCCATGTTCTTTCCACCGACAAATAGCAGTGTAATGAGCCTGAACCTCCCCAAACAGGTTGTTTTGCGTTCCAGCTACATGGAAAGAAGAATTTTGGATTTCGCTTCTTTCAGATCGTGTTCCGTGGTGTTAATGCTCATTAACCCAGAAATCGCAAAGTATGTGTAATGAGTCCCAAATAACACAAAACCGTCTTTTCGCTTCCATATGCGTACAAAAAAGACGAATAAGCTTTGATAGGGCTTATTTCAATTCGCATGGTGTTTTATGGGTGTGCGCCAGAATCACCTCCAACCAAAGCAAAAAAGGTGTTTTGGGTTCCATCCACTTAAAAGGAAAGACGATAAAGCTCTGATTGGTTTTGTTGCAAATTGGTGTTTTTGGGGTTAGAATGCACTTTCACCCAAAAATCTCAGAGTGAAATGTTTCTTAGCCGTAAACAAGCAAAGGTGCTTTGGTTCCATGTCAATAGAAAGCAGACGAATAAGTTTGGATTGTTCTATCCATGTTCTTTCCACCCACAAATAGCAAAGTGTAATGAGCCTGAACCTCCCCAAACAGGTTGTTTTGAGTTCCAGCTACATAGAAAGAAGAATTTTGGATTTCGCTTATTTCAAATCGTGTTCCATGGTGTTAATGCTCATTAACCCAGAAATCGCAAAGTATGTGTAATGAGTCCCAAATAGCACAAAACCGTCTTTTCGCTTCCATATGCGTACAAAAAAGACGAATAAGCTTTGATAGGGCTTATTTCAATTCGCATGGTGTTTTATGGGTGTGCACCAGAATCACCTCCAACCAAAGCAGAAAAGGTGTTTTGGGTTCCATCCACTTAAAAAGAAAGACGATCAAGCTCTGATTGGTTTTGTTGCAAATTGATGTTTTTAGGGTTAGAATGCACATTCACCAAAAATTCTCAGAGTGAAATGTTTCTGAACAGCCTTAATCAAGCATAGGTGTTTTGGTTCCATGTCAATAGAAAGCAGACGAATAAGTTTGGATTGTTCTTTCCATGTTCTTTCCACCGACAAATAGCAGTGTAATGAGCCTGAACCTCCCCAAACCGGTTGTTTTGTGTTCCAGCTACATAGAAAGAAGAATTTTGGATTTCGCTTCTTTCAGATCGTGTTCCGTGGTGTTAATGCTCATTAACCCAGAAATCGCAAAGTATGTGTAATGAGTCCCAAATAACACAAAACCGTCTTTTCGCTTCCATATGCGTACAAAAAAGACGAATAAGCTTTGATAGGGCTTATTTCAATTCGCATGGTGTTTTATGGGTGTGCGCCAGAATCACCTCCAACCAAAGCAGAAAAGGTGTTTTGGGTTCCATCCCCTTAAAAAGAAAGACGATCAAGCTCTGATTGGTTTTGTTGCAAATTGATGTTTTTGGGGTTAGAATGCACATTCACCAAAAATTCTCAGAGTGAAATGTAAACAAGCCGTAAACAAGCATAGGTGTTTTGGTTCCATGTCAATAGAAAGCAGACGAAAAAGTTTGGATTGTTCTTTCCATGTTCTTTCCACCCACAAATAGCAAAGCGAAGTGTAATGAGCCTGAACCTCCCCAAACAGGTTGTTTGGCGTTCCAGCTATATAGAAAGAAGAATTTTGGATTTCGCTTATTTCAAATTGTGTTCCGTGGTGTTAATGCTCATTAACCCAGAAATCGCAAAGTATGTGTAATGAGTCCCAAATAGCACAAAACCGTCTTTTCGCTTCCATATGCGGAGAAAGAAGACGAATAAGCTTTGATAGGGCTTATTTCAATTCGCATGGTGTTTTATGGGTGTGCACCAGAATCACCTCCAACCAAAGCAGAAAAGGTGTTTTGGGTTCCATCCACTTAAAAGGAAAGACGATCAAGCTCTGATTGGTTTTGTTGCAAATTGATGTTTTTAGGGTTAGAATGCACATTCACCAAAAATTCTCAGAGTGAAATGTTTCTTAACAGCGTTAATCAAGCATAGGTGTTTTGGTTCCATGTCAATAGAAAGCAGACGAATAAGTTTGGATTGTTCTTTCCATGTTCTTTCCACCCACAAATAGCAGTGTAATGAGCCTGAACCTCCCCAAACAGGTTGTTTTGCGTTCCAGCTACATAGAAAGAAGAATTTTGGATTTCGCTTATTTCAAATCGTGTTCCATGGTGTTAATGCTCATTAACCCAGAAATCGCAAAGTATGTGTAATGAGTCCCAAATAACACAAAACCGTCTTTTCGCTTCCATATGCGTACAAAAAAGACGAATAAGCTTTGGTAGTGCTTATTTCAATTCGCATGGTGTTTTATGGGTGTGCACCAGAATCACCTCCAACCAAAGCAAAAAAGGTGTTTTGGGTTCCATCCACTTAAAAAGAAAGACGATCAAGCTCTGATTGGTTTTGTTGCAAATTGATGTTTTTAGGGTTAGAATGCACATTCACCAAAAATTCTCAGAGTGAAATGTTTCTGAACAGCCTTAATCAAGCATAGGTGTTTTGGTTCCATGTCAATAGAAAGCAGACGAATAAGTTTGGATTGTTCTTTCCATGTTCTTTCCACCGACAAATAGCAGTGTAATGAGCCTGAACCTCCCCAAACAGGTTGTTTTGCGTTCCAGCTATATAGAAAGAAGAATTTTGGATTTCGCTTATTTCAAATTGTGTTCCGTGGTGTTAATGCTCATTAACCCAGAAATCGCAAAGTATGTGTAATGAGTCCCAAATAGCACAAAACCGTATTTTCGCTTCCATATGCGTACAAAAAAGACGAATAAGCTTTGATAGGGCTTATTTCAATTCGCATGGTGTTTTATGGGTGTGCACCAGAATCACCTCCAACCAAAGCAGAAAAGGTGTTTTGGGTTCCATCCACTTAAAAAGAAAGACGATCAAGCTCTGATTGGTTTTGCTGCAAATTGATGTTTTTAGGGTTAGAATGCACATTCACCAAAAATTCTCAGTGAAATGTTTCTTAACAGCCTTAATCAGCATAGGTGTTTTGGTTCCATGTCAATAGAAAGCAGACGAATAAGTTTGGATTGTCTTTCCATGTTCTTTCCACCGACAAATAGCAGTGTAATGAGCCTGAACCTCCCCAAACAGGTTGTTTTGCGTTCCAGCTACATAGAAAGAAGAATTTTGGATTTCGCTTCTTTCAGATCGTGTTCCGTGGTGTTAATGCTTATTAACCCCGAAATCGCAAAGTATGTGTAATGAGTCCCAAATAACACAAAACCGTCTTTTCGCTTCCATATGCGTAGAAAGAAGACGAATAAGCTTTGATAGGGCTTATTTCAATTTGCATGGTGTTTTATGGGTGTGCACCAGAATCACCTCCAACCAAAGCAGAAAAGGTGTTTTGGGTTCCATCCACTTAAAAGGAAAGACGATCAAGCTCTGATTGGTTTTGTTGCAAATTGATGTTTTTAGGGTTAGAATGCACATTCACCAAAAATTCTCAGAGTGAAATGTTTCTGAACAGCCTTAATCAAGCATAGGTGTTTTGGTTCCATGTCAATAGAAAGCAGACGAATAAGTTTGGATTGTTCTTTCCATGTTCTTTCCACCCACAAATAGCAGTGTAATGAGCCTGAACCTCCCCAAACAGGTTGTTTTGCGTTCCAGCTACATAGAAAGAAGAATTTTGGATTTCGCTTATTTCAAATCGTGTTCCATGGTGTTAATGCTCATTAACCCAGAAATCGCAAAGTATGTGTAATGAGTCCCAAATAACACAAAATCGTCTTTTCGCTTCCATATGCGTACAAAAAAGACGAATAAGCTTTGGTAGTGCTTATTTCAATTCGCATGGTGTTTTATGGGTGTGCACCAGAATCACCTCCAACCAAAGCAAAAAAGGTGTTTTGGGTTCCATCCACTTAAAAGGAAAGACGATAAAGCTCTGATTGGTTTTGTTGCAAATTGATGTTTTTAGGGTTAGAATGCACATTCACCCAAAAATCTCAGTGAAATGTTTCTTAGCCGTAAAGAAGCATAGGTGCTTTGGTTCCATGTCAATAGAAAGCAGACGAAAAAGTTTGGATTGTTCTATCCATGTTCTTTCCACCCACAAATAGCAAAGTGTAATGAGCCTGAACCTCCCCAAACAGGTTGTTTGGCGTTCCAGCTACATAGAAAGAAGAATTTTGGATTTCGCTTATTTCAAATCGTGTTCCATGGTGTTAATGCTCATTAACCCAGAAATCGCAAAGTATGTGTAATGAGTCCCAAATAGCACAAAACCGTCTTTTCGCTTCCATATGCGTAGAAAGAAGACGAATAAGCTTTGACAGGGCTTATTTCAATTCGCATGGTGTTTTATGGGTGTGCACCAGAATCACCTCCAACCAAAGCAGAAAAGGTGTTTTGGGTTCCATCCACTTAAAAAGAAAGACGATCAAGCTCTGATTGGTTTTGTTGCAAATTGATGTTTTTAGGGTTAGAATGCACATTCACCAAAAATTCTCAGAGTGAAATGTTTCTTAACAGCGTTAATCAAGCATAGGTGTTTTGGTTCCATGTCAATAGAAAGCAGACGAAAAAGTTTGGATTGTTCTATCCATGTTCTTTCCACCCACAAATAGCAAAGTGTAATGAGCCTGAACCTCCCCAAACAGGTTGTTTGGCGTTCCAGCTACATAGAAAGAAGAATTTTGGATTTCGCTTCTTTCAAATCGTGTTCCGTGGTGTTAATGCTCATTAACCCAGAAATCGCAAAGTATGTGTAATGAGTCCCAAATAACACAAAACCGTCTTTTCACTTCCATATGCGTACAAAAAAGACGAATAAGCTTTGATACGGCTTATTTCAATTCGCATGGTGTTTTATGGGTGTGCACCAGAATCACCTCCAACCAAAGCAGAAAAGGTGTTTTGGGTTCCATCCACTTAAAAAGAAAGACGATCAAGCTCTGATTGGTTTTGTTGCAAATTGATGTTTTTAGGGTTAGAATGCACATTCACCAAAAATTCTCAGAGTGAAATGTTTCTGAACAGCCTTAATCAAGCATAGGTGTTTTGGTTCCATGTCAATAGAAAGCAGACGAATAAGTTTGGATTGTTCTTTCCATGTTCTTTCCACCGACAAATAGCAGTGTAATGAGCCTGAACCTCCCCAAACAGGTTGTTTTGCGTTCCAGCTACATAGAAAGAAGAATTTTGGATTTCGCTTCTTTCAGATCGTGTTCCGTGGTGTTAATGCTCATTAACCCAGAAATCGCAAAGTATGTGTAATGAGTCCCAAATAACACAAAACCGTCTTTTCGCTTCCATATGCGTAGAAAGAAGACGAATAAGCTTTGACAGGGCTTATTTCAATTCGCATGGTGTTTTATGGGTGTGCACCAGAATCACCTCCAACCAAAGCAGAAAAGGTCTTTTGGGTTCCATCCACTTAAAAAGAAAGACGATCAAGCTCTGATTGGTTTTGTTGCAAATTGATGTTTTTAGGGTTAGAATGCACATTCACCCAAAAATCTCAGTGAAATGTTTCTTAGCCGTAAAGAAGCATAGGTGCTTTGGTTCCATGTCAATAGAAAGCAGACGAAAAAGTTTGGATTGTTCTATCCATGTTCTTTCCACCCACAAATAGCAAAGTGTAATGAGCCTGAACCTCCCCAAACAGGTTGTTTTGCGTTCCAGCTACATAGAAAGAAGAATTTTGGATTTCGCTTATTTCAAATCGTGTTCCATGGTGTTAATGCTCATTAACCCAGAAATCGCAAAGTATGTGTAATGAGTCCCAAATAGCACAAAACCGTCTTTTCGCTTCCATATGCGGAGAAAGAAGACGAATAAGCTTTGATAGGGCTTATTTCAATTCGCATGGTGTTTTATGGGTGTGCACCAGAATCACCTCCAACCAAAGCAGAAAAGGTGTTTTGGGTTCCATCCACTTAAAAGGAAAGACGATCAAGCTCTGATTGGTTTTGTTGCAAATTGATGTTTTTAGGGTTAGAATGCACATTCACCAAAAATTCTCAGAGTGAAATGTTTCTGAACAGCCTTAATCAAGCATAGGTGTTTTGGTTCCATGTCAATAGAAAGCAGACGAATAAGTTTGGATTGTTCTTTCCATGTTCTTTCCACCCACAAATAGCAGTGTAATGAGCCTGAACCTCCCCAAACAGGTTGTTTTGCGTTCCAGCTACATAGAAAGAAGAATTTTGGATTTCGCTTATTTCAAATCGTGTTCCATGGTGTTAATGCTCATTAACCCAGAAATCGCAAAGTATGTGTAATGAGTCCCAAATAACACAAAATCGTCTTTTCGCTTCCATATGCGTACAAAAAAGACGAATAAGCTTTGGTAGTGCTTATTTCAATTCGCATGGTGTTTTATGGGTGTGCACCAGAATCACCTCCAACCAAAGCAAAAAAGGTGTTTTGGGTTCCATCCACTTAAAAAGAAAGACGATCAAGCTCTGATTGGTTTTGTTGCAAATTGATGTTTTTAGGGTTAGAATGCACATTCACCAAAAATTCTCAGAGTGAAATGTTTCTTAACAGCCTTAATCAAGCATAGGTGTTTTGGTTCCATGTCAATAGAAAGCAGACGAATAAGTTTGGATTGTTCTTTCCATGTTCTTTCCACCGACAAATAGCAGTGTAATGAGCCTGAACCTCCCCAAACAGGTTGTTTTGCGTTCCAGCTACATAGAAAGAAGAATTTTGGATTTCGCTTCTTTCAGATCGTGTTCCGTGGTGTTAATGCTCATTAACCCCGAAATCGCAAAGTATGTGTAATGAGTCCCAAATAACACAAAACCGTCTTTTCGCTTCCATATGCGTAGAAAGAAGACGAATAAGCTTTGATAGGGCTTATTTCAATTCGCATGGTGTTTTATGGGTGTGCACCAGAATCACCTCCAACCAAAGCAGAAAAGGTGTTTTGGGTTCCATCCACTTAAAAAGAAAGACGATCAAGCTCTGATTGGTTTTGTTGCAAATTGATGTTTTTAGGGTTAGAATGCACATTCACCAAAAATTCTCAGTGAAATGTTTCTTAACATCCTTAATCAGCATAGGTGTTTTGGTTCCATGTCAATAGAAAGCAGACGAATAAGTTTGGACTGTCTTTCCATGTTCTTTCCACCCACAAATAGCAGTGTAATGAGCCTGAACCTCCCCAAACAGGTTGTTTTGCGTTCCAGCTACATAGAAAGAAGAATTTTGGATTTCGCTTCTTTCAGATCGTGTTCCGTGGTGTTAATGCTTATTAACCCCGAAATCGCAAAGTATGTGTAATGAGTCCCAAATAACACAAAACCGTCTTTTCACTTCCATATGCGTACAAAAAAGACGAATAAGCTTTGATACGGCTTATTTCAATTCGCATGGTGTTTTATGGGTGTGCACCAGAATCACCTCCAACCAAAGCAGAAAAGGTGTTTTGGGTTCCATCCACTTAAAAGGAAAGACGATAAAGCTCTGATTGGTTTTGTTGCAAATTGATGTTTTTAGGGTTAGAATGCACATTCACCCAAAAATCTCAGTGAAATGTTTCTTAGCCGTAAAGAAGCATAGGTGCTTTGGTTCCATGTCAATAGAAAGCAGACGAAAAAGTTTGGATTGTTCTATCCATGTTCTTTCCACCCACAAATAGCAAAGTGTAATGAGCCTGAACCTCCCCAAACAGGTTGTTTGGCGTTCCAGCTACATAGAAAGAAGAATTTTGGATTTCGATTATTTCAAATCGTGTTCCATGGTGTTAATGCTCATTAACCCAGAAATCGCAAAGTATGTGTAATGAGTCCCAAATAGCACAAAACCGTCTTTTCGCTTCCATATGCGTAGAAAGAAGACGAATAAGCTTTGACAGGGCTTATTTCAATTCGCATGGTGTTTTATGGGTGTGCACCAGAATCACCTCCAACCAAAGCAGAAAAGGTGTTTTGGGTTCCATCCACTTAAAAAGAAAGACGATCAAGCTCTGATTGGTTTTGTTGCAAATTGATGTTTTTAGGGTTAGAATGCACATTCACCAAAAATTCTCAGAGTGAAATGTTTCTTAACAGCGTTAATCAAGCATAGGTGTTTTGGTTCCATGTCAATAGAAAGCAGACGAAAAAGTTTGGATTGTTCTATCCATGTTCTTTCCACCCACAAATAGCAAAGTGTAATGAGCCTGAACCTCCCCAAACAGGTTGTTTGGCGTTCCAGCTACATAGAAAGAAGAATTTTGGATTTCGCTTCTTTCAAATCGTGTTCCGTGGTGTTAATGCTCATTAACCCAGAAATCGCAAAGTATGTGTAATGAGTCCCAAATAACACAAAACCGTCTTTTCACTTCCATATGCGTACAAAAAAGACGAATAAGCTTTGATACGGCTTATTTCAATTCGCATGGTGTTTTATGGGTGTGCACCAGAATCACCTCCAACCAAAGCAGAAAAGGTGTTTTGGGTTCCATCCACTTAAAAAGAAAGACGATCAAGCTCTGATTGGTTTTGTTGCAAATTGATGTTTTTAGGGTTAGAATGCACATTCACCAAAAATTCTCAGTGAAATGTTTCTTAACAGCCTTAATCAGCATAGGTGTTTTGGTTCCATGTCAATAGAAAGCAGACGAATAAGTTTGGACTGTCTTTCCATGTTCTTTCCACCCACAAATAGCAGTGTAATGAGCCTGAACCTCCCCAAACAGGTTGTTTTGCGTTCCAGCTACATAGAAAGAAGAATTTTGGATTTCGCTTCTTTCAGATCGTGTTCCGTGGTGTTAATGCTTATTAACCCCGAAATCGCAAAGTATGTGTAATGAGTCCCAAATAACACAAAACCGTCTTTTCGCTTCCATATGCGTAGAAAGAAGACGAATAAGCTTTGATAGGGCTTATTTCAATTCGCATGGTGTTTTATGGGTGTGCACCAGAATCACCTCCAACCAAAGCAGAAAAGGTGTTTTGGGTTCCATCCACTTAAAAGGAAAGACGATCAAGCTCTGATTGGTTTTGTTGCAAATTGATGTTTTTAGGGTTAGAATGCACATTCACCCAAAAATCTCAGTGAAATGTTTCTTAGCCGTAAAGAAGCATAGGTGCTTTGGTTCCATGTCAATAGAAAGCAGACGAAAAAGTTTGGATTGTTCTATCCATGTTCTTTCCACCCACAAATAGCAAAGTGTAATGAGCCTGAACCTCCCCAAACAGGTTGTTTGGCGTTCCAGCTACATAGAAAGAAGAATTTTGGATTTCGCTTATTTCAAATCGTGTTCCATGGTGTTAATGCTCATTAACCCAGAAATCGCAAAGTATGTGTAATGAGTCCCAAATAGCACAAAACCGTCTTTTCGCTTCCATATGCGTAGAAAGAAGACGAATAAGCTTTGACAGGGCTTATTTCAATTCGCATGGTGTTTTATGGGTGTGCACCAGAATCACCTCCAACCAAAGCAGAAAAGGTGTTTTGGGTTCCATCCACTTAAAAAGAAAGACGATCAAGCTCTGATTGGTTTTGTTGCAAATTGATGTTTTTAGGGTTAGAATGCACATTCACCAAAAATTCTCAGAGTGAAATGTTTCTTAACAGCGTTAATCAAGCATAGGTGTTTTGGTTCCATGTCAATAGAAAGCAGACGAAAAAGTTTGGATTGTTCTATCCATGTTCTTTCCACCCACAAATAGCAAAGTGTAATGAGCCTGAACCTCCCCAAACAGGTTGTTTGGCGTTCCAGCTACATAGAAAGAAGAATTTTGGATTTCGCTTCTTTCAAATCGTGTTCCGTGGTGTTAATGCTCATTAACCCAGAAATCGCAAAGTATGTGTAATGAGTCCCAAATAACACAAAACCGTCTTTTCACTTCCATATGCGTACAAAAAAGACGAATAAGCTTTGGTAGTGCTTATTTCAATTCGCATGGTGTTTTATGGGTGTGCACCAGAATCACCTCCAACCAAAGCAGAAAAGGTGTTTTGGGTTCCATCCACTTAAAAAGAAAGACGATCAAGCTCTGATTGGTTTTGTTGCAAATTGATGTTTTTAGGGTTAGAATGCACATTCACCAAAAATTCTCAGAGTGAAATGTTTCTGAACAGCCTTAATCAAGCATAGGTGTTTTGGTTCCATGTCAATAGAAAGCAGACGAATAAGTTTGGATTGTTCTTTCCATGTTCTTTCCACCGACAAATAGCAGTGTAATGAGCCTGAACCTCCCCAAACAGGTTGTTTTGCGTTCCAGCTACATAGAAAGAAGAATTTTGGATTTCGCTTCTTTCAGATCGTGTTCCGTGGTGTTAATGCTCATTAACCCAGAAATCGCAAAGTATGTGTAATGAGTCCCAAATAACACAAAACCGTCTTTTCGCTTCCATATGCGTAGAAAGAAGACGAATAAGCTTTGACAGGGCTTATTTCAATTCGCATGGTGTTTTATGGGTGTGCACCAGAATCACCTCCAACCAAAGCAGAAAAGGTCTTTTGGGTTCCATCCACTTAAAAAGAAAGACGATCAAGCTCTGATTGGTTTTGTTGCAAATTGATGTTTTTAGGGTTAGAATGCACATTCACCCAAAAATCTCAGTGAAATGTTTCTTAGCCGTAAAGAAGCATAGGTGCTTTGGTTCCATGTCAATAGAAAGCAGACGAAAAAGTTTGGATTGTTCTATCCATGTTCTTTCCACCCACAAATAGCAAAGTGTAATGAGCCTGAACCTCCCCAAACAGGTTGTTTTGCGTTCCAGCTACATAGAAAGAAGAATTTTGGATTTCGCTTATTTCAAATCGTGTTCCATGGTGTTAATGCTCATTAACCCAGAAATCGCAAAGTATGTGTAATGAGTCCCAAATAGCACAAAACCGTCTTTTCGCTTCCATATGCGGAGAAAGAAGACGAATAAGCTTTGATAGGGCTTATTTCAATTCGCATGGTGTTTTATGGGTGTGCACCAGAATCACCTCCAACCAAAGCAGAAAAGGTGTTTTGGGTTCCATCCACTTAAAAGGAAAGACGATCAAGCTCTGATTGGTTTTGTTGCAAATTGATGTTTTTAGGGTTAGAATGCACATTCACCAAAAATTCTCAGAGTGAAATGTTTCTGAACAGCCTTAATCAAGCATAGGTGTTTTGGTTCCATGTCAATAGAAAGCAGACGAAAAAGTTTGGATTGTTCTATCCATGTTCTTTCCACCCACAAATAGCAAAGTGTAATGAGCCTGAACCTCCCCAAACAGGTTGTTTTGCGTTCCAGCTACATAGAAAGAAGAATTTTGGATTTCGCTTATTTCAAATCGTGTTCCATGGTGTTAATGCTCATTAACCCAGAAATCGCAAAGTATGTGTAATGAGTCCCAAATAGCACAAAACCGTCTTTTCGCTTCCATATGCGGAGAAAGAAGACGAATAAGCTTTGATAGGGCTTATTTCAATTCGCATGGTGTTTTATGGGTGTGCACCAGAATCACCTCCAACCAAAGCAGAAAAGGTGTTTTGGGTTCCATCCACTTAAAAGGAAAGACGATCAAGCTCTGATTGGTTTTGTTGCAAATTGATGTTTTTAGGGTTAGAATGCACATTCACCAAAAATTCTCAGAGTGAAATGTTTCTGAACAGCCTTAATCAAGCATAGGTGTTTTGGTTCCATGTCAATAGAAAGCAGACGAATAAGTTTGGATTGTTCTTTCCATGTTCTTTCCACCCACAAATAGCAGTGTAATGAGCCTGAACCTCCCCAAACAGGTTGTTTTGCGTTCCAGCTACATAGAAAGAAGAATTTTGGATTTCGCTTCTTTCAGATCGTGTTCCGTGGTGTTAATGCTCATTAACCCCGAAATCGCAAAGTATGTGTAATGAGTCCCAAATAACACAAAACCGTCTTTTCGCTTCCATATGCGTAGAAAGAAGACGAATAAGCTTTGATAGGGCTTATTTCAATTCGCATGGTGTTTTATGGGTGTGCACCAGAATCACCTCCAACCAAAGCAGAAAAGGTGTTTTGGGTTCCATCCACTTAAAAAGAAAGACGATCAAGCTCTGATTGGTTTTGTTGCAAATTGATGTTTTTAGGGTTAGAATGCACATTCACCAAAAATTCTCAGAGTGAAATGTTTCTGAACAGCCTTAATCAAGCATAGGTGTTTTGGTTCCATGTCAATAGAAAGCAGACGAATAAGTTTGGATTGTTCTTTCCATGTTCTTTCCACCGACAAATAGCAGTGTAATGAGCCTGAACCTCCCCAAACAGGTTGTTTTGCGTTCCAGCTACATAGAAAGAAGAATTTTGGATTTCGCTTCTTTCAGATCGTGTTCCGTGGTGTTAATGCTCATTAACCCAGAAATCGCAAAGTATGTGTAATGAGTCCCAAATAACACAAAACCGTCTTTTCGCTTCCATATGCGTAGAAAGAAGACGAATAAGCTTTGACAGGGCTTATTTCAATTCGCATGGTGTTTTATGGGTGTGCACCAGAATCACCTCCAACCAAAGCAGAAAAGGTCTTTTGGGTTCCATCCACTTAAAAAGAAAGACGATCAAGCTCTGATTGGTTTTGTTGCAAATTGATGTTTTTAGGGTTAGAATGCACATTCACCCAAAAATCTCAGTGAAATGTTTCTTAGCCGTAAAGAAGCATAGGTGCTTTGGTTCCATGTCAATAGAAAGCAGACGAAAAAGTTTGGATTGTTCTATCCATGTTCTTTCCACCCACAAATAGCAAAGTGTAATGAGCCTGAACCTCCCCAAACAGGTTGTTTTGCGTTCCAGCTACATAGAAAGAAGAATTTTGGATTTCGCTTATTTCAAATCGTGTTCCATGGTGTTAATGCTCATTAACCCAGAAATCGCAAAGTATGTGTAATGAGTCCCAAATAGCACAAAACCGTCTTTTCGCTTCCATATGCGGAGAAAGAAGACGAATAAGCTTTGATAGGGCTTATTTCAATTCGCATGGTGTTTTATGGGTGTGCACCAGAATCACCTCCAACCAAAGCAGAAAAGGTGTTTTGGGTTCCATCCACTTAAAAGGAAAGACGATCAAGCTCTGATTGGTTTTGTTGCAAATTGATGTTTTTAGGGTTAGAATGCACATTCACCAAAAATTCTCAGAGTGAAATGTTTCTGAACAGCCTTAATCAAGCATAGGTGTTTTGGTTCCATGTCAATAGAAAGCAGACGAATAAGTTTGGATTGTTCTTTCCATGTTCTTTCCACCCACAAATAGCAGTGTAATGAGCCTGAACCTCCCCAAACAGGTTGTTTTGCGTTCCAGCTACATAGAAAGAAGAATTTTGGATTTCGCTTATTTCAAATCGTGTTCCATGGTGTTAATGCTCATTAACCCAGAAATCGCAAAGTATGTGTAATGAGTCCCAAATAACACAAAATCGTCTTTTCGCTTCCATATGCGTACAAAAAAGACGAATAAGCTTTGGTAGTGCTTATTTCAATTCGCATGGTGTTTTATGGGTGTGCACCAGAATCACCTCCAACCAAAGCAAAAAAGGTGTTTTGGGTTCCATCCACTTAAAAAGAAAGACGATCAAGCTCTGATTGGTTTTGTTGCAAATTGATGTTTTTAGGGTTAGAATGCACATTCACCAAAAATTCTCAGAGTGAAATGTTTCTTAACAGCCTTAATCAAGCATAGGTGTTTTGGTTCCATGTCAATAGAAAGCAGACGAATAAGTTTGGATTGTTCTTTCCATGTTCTTTCCACCGACAAATAGCAGTGTAATGAGCCTGAACCTCCCCAAACAGGTTGTTTTGCGTTCCAGCTACATAGAAAGAAGAATTTTGGATTTCGCTTCTTTCAGATCGTGTTCCGTGGTGTTAATGCTCATTAACCCCGAAATCGCAAAGTATGTGTAATGAGTCCCACATAACACAAAACCGTCTTTTCGCTTCCATATGCGTACAAAAAAGACGAATAAGCTTTGATAGGGCTTATTTCAATTCGCATGGTGTTTTATGGGTGTGCACCAGAATCACCTCCAACCAAAGCAGAAAAGGTGTTTTGGGTTCCATCCACTTAAAAAGAAAGACGATCAAGCTCTGATTGGTTTTGTTGCAAATTGATGTTTTTAGGGTTAGAATGCACATTCACCAAAAATTCTCAGTGAAATGTTTCTTAACAGCCTTAATCAGCATAGGTGTTTTGGTTCCATGTCAATAGAAAGCAGACGAATAAGTTTGGACTGTCTTTCCATGTTCTTTCCACCCACAAATAGCAGTGTAATGAGCCTGAACCTCCCCAAACAGGTTGTTTTGCGTTCCAGCTACATAGAAAGAAGAATTTTGGATTTCGCTTCTTTCAGATCGTGTTCCGTGGTGTTAATGCTTATTAACCCTGAAATCGCAAAGTATGTGTAATGAGTCCCAAATAACACAAAACCGTCTTTTCGCTTCCATATGCGTAGAAAGAAGACGAATAAGCTTTGATAGGGCTTATTTCAATTCGCATGGTGTTTTATGGGTGTGCACCAGAATCACCTCCAACCAAAGCAGAAAAGGTGTTTTGGGTTCCATCCACTTAAAAGGAAAGACGATAAAGCTCTGATTGGTTTTGTTGCAAATTGATGTTTTTAGGGTTAGAATGCACATTCACCCAAAAATCTCAGTGAAATGTTTCTTAGCCGTAAAGAAGCATAGGTGCTTTGGTTCCATGTCAATAGAAAGCAGACGAAAAAGTTTGGATTGTTCTATCCATGTTCTTTCCACCCACAAATAGCAAAGTGTAATGAGCCTGAACCTCCCCAAACAGGTTGTTTGGCGTTCCAGCTACATAGAAAGAAGAATTTTGGATTTCGCTTATTTCAAATCGTGTTCCATGGTGTTAATGCTCATTAACCCAGAAATCGCAAAGTATGTGTAATGAGTCCCAAATAGCACAAAACCGTCTTTTCGCTTCCATATGCGTAGAAAGAAGACGAATAAGCTTTGACAGGGCTTATTTCAATTCGCATGGTGTTTTATGGGTGTGCACCAGAATCACCTCCAACCAAAGCAGAAAAGGTGTTTTGGGTTCCATCCACTTAAAAAGAAAGACGATCAAGCTCTGATTGGTTTTGTTGCAAATTGATGTTTTTAGGGTTAGAATGCACATTCACCAAAAATTCTCAGAGTGAAATGTTTCTTAACAGCGTTAATCAAGCATAGGTGTTTTGGTTCCATGTCAATAGAAAGCAGACGAAAAAGTTTGGATTGTTCTATCCATGTTCTTTCCACCCACAAATAGCAAAGTGTAATGAGCCTGAACCTCCCCAAACAGGTTGTTTGGCGTTCCAGCTACATAGAAAGAAGAATTTTGGATTTCGCTTCTTTCAAATCGTGTTCCGTGGTGTTAATGCTCATTAACCCAGAAATCGCAAAGTATGTGTAATGAGTCCCAAATAACACAAAACCGTCTTTTCACTTCCATATGCGTACAAAAAAGACGAATAAGCTTTGATACGGCTTATTTCAATTCGCATGGTGTTTTATGGGTGTGCACCAGAATCACCTCCAACCAAAGCAGAAAAGGTGTTTTGGGTTCCATCCACTTAAAAAGAAAGACGATCAAGCTCTGATTGGTTTTGTTGCAAATTGATGTTTTTAGGGTTAGAATGCACATTCACCAAAAATTCTCAGAGTGAAATGTTTCTGAACAGCCTTAATCAAGCATAGGTGTTTTGGTTCCATGTCAATAGAAAGCAGACGAATAAGTTTGGATTGTTCTTTCCATGTTCTTTCCACCGACAAATAGCAGTGTAATGAGCCTGAACCTCCCCAAACAGGTTGTTTTGCGTTCCAGCTACATAGAAAGAAGAATTTTGGATTTCGCTTCTTTCAGATCGTGTTCCGTGGTGTTAATGCTCATTAACCCAGAAATCGCAAAGTATGTGTAATGAGTCCCAAATAACACAAAACCGTCTTTTCGCTTCCATATGCGTAGAAAGAAGACGAATAAGCTTTGACAGGGCTTATTTCAATTCGCATGGTGTTTTATGGGTGTGCACCAGAATCACCTCCAACCAAAGCAGAAAAGGTCTTTTGGGTTCCATCCACTTAAAAAGAAAGACGATCAAGCTCTGATTGGTTTTGTTGCAAATTGATGTTTTTAGGGTTAGAATGCACATTCACCCAAAAATCTCAGTGAAATGTTTCTTAGCCGTAAAGAAGCATAGGTGCTTTGGTTCCATGTCAATAGAAAGCAGACGAAAAAGTTTGGATTGTTCTATCCATGTTCTTTCCACCCACAAATAGCAAAGTGTAATGAGCCTGAACCTCCCCAAACAGGTTGTTTTGCGTTCCAGCTACATAGAAAGAAGAATTTTGGATTTCGCTTATTTCAAATCGTGTTCCATGGTGTTAATGCTCATTAACCCAGAAATCGCAAAGTATGTGTAATGAGTCCCAAATAGCACAAAACCGTCTTTTCGCTTCCATATGCGGAGAAAGAAGACGAATAAGCTTTGATAGGGCTTATTTCAATTCGCATGGTGTTTTATGGGTGTGCACCAGAATCACCTCCAACCAAAGCAGAAAAGGTGTTTTGGGTTCCATCCACTTAAAAGGAAAGACGATCAAGCTCTGATTGGTTTTGTTGCAAATTGATGTTTTTAGGGTTAGAATGCACATTCACCAAAAATTCTCATAGTGAAATGTTTCTGAACAGCCTTAATCAAGCATAGGTGTTTTGGTTCCATGTCAATAGAAAGCAGACGAAAAAGTTTGGATTGTTCTATCCATGTTCTTTCCACCCACAAATAGCAAAGTGTAATGAGCCTGAACCTCCCCAAACAGGTTGTTTTGCGTTCCAGCTACATAGAAAGAAGAATTTTGGATTTCGCTTATTTCAAATCGTGTTCCATGGTGTTAATGCTCATTAACCCAGAAATCGCAAAGTATGTGTAATGAGTCCCAAATAGCACAAAACCGTCTTTTCGCTTCCATATGCGGAGAAAGAAGACGAATAAGCTTTGATAGGGCTTATTTCAATTCGCATGGTGTTTTATGGGTGTGCACCAGAATCACCTCCAACCAAAGCAGAAAAGGTGTTTTGGGTTCCATCCACTTAAAAAGAAAGACGATCAAGCTCTGATTGGTTTTGTTGCAAATTGATGTTTTTAGGGTTAGAATGCACATTCACCAAAAATTCTCAGAGTGAAATGTTTCTTAACAGCGTTAATCAAGCATAGGTGTTTTGGTTCCATGTCAATAGAAAGCAGACGAAAAAGTTTGGATTGTTCTATCCATGTTCTTTCCACCCACAAATAGCAAAGTGTAATGAGCCTGAACCTCCCCAAACAGGTTGTTTGGCGTTCCAGCTACATAGAAAGAAGAATTTTGGATTTCGCTTCTTTCAAATCGTGTTCCGTGGTGTTAATGCTCATTAACCCAGAAATCGCAAAGTATGTGTAATGAGTCCCAAATAACACAAAACCGTCTTTTCACTTCCATATGCGTACAAAAAAGACGAATAAGCTTTGATACGGCTTATTTCAATTCGCATGGTGTTTTATGGGTGTGCACCAGAATCACCTCCAACCAAAGCAGAAAAGGTGTTTTGGGTTCCATCCACTTAAAAAGAAAGACGATCAAGCTCTGATTGGTTTTGTTGCAAATTGATGTTTTTAGGGTTAGAATGCACATTCACCAAAAATTCTCAGAGTGAAATGTTTCTGAACAGCCTTAATCAAGCATAGGTGTTTTGGTTCCATGTCAATAGAAAGCAGACGAATAAGTTTGGATTGTTCTTTCCATGTTCTTTCCACCGACAAATAGCAGTGTAATGAGCCTGAACCTCCCCAAACAGGTTGTTTTGCGTTCCAGCTACATAGAAAGAAGAATTTTGGATTTCGCTTCTTTCAGATCGTGTTCCGTGGTGTTAATGCTCATTAACCCAGAAATCGCAAAGTATGTGTAATGAGTCCCAAATAACACAAAACCGTCTTTTCGCTTCCATATGCGTAGAAAGAAGACGAATAAGCTTTGACAGGGCTTATTTCAATTCGCATGGTGTTTTATGGGTGTGCACCAGAATCACCTCCAACCAAAGCAGAAAAGGTCTTTTGGGTTCCATCCACTTAAAAAGAAAGACGATCAAGCTCTGATTGGTTTTGTTGCAAATTGATGTTTTTAGGGTTAGAATGCACATTCACCCAAAAATCTCAGTGAAATGTTTCTTAGCCGTAAAGAAGCATAGGTGCTTTGGTTCCATGTCAATAGAAAGCAGACGAAAAAGTTTGGATTGTTCTATCCATGTTCTTTCCACCCACAAATAGCAAAGTGTAATGAGCCTGAACCTCCCCAAACAGGTTGTTTTGCGTTCCAGCTACATAGAAAGAAGAATTTTGGATTTCGCTTATTTCAAATCGTGTTCCATGGTGTTAATGCTCATTAACCCAGAAATCGCAAAGTATGTGTAATGAGTCCCAAATAGCACAAAACCGTCTTTTCGCTTCCATATGCGGAGAAAGAAGACGAATAAGCTTTGATAGGGCTTATTTCAATTCGCATGGTGTTTTATGGGTGTGCACCAGAATCACCTCCAACCAAAGCAGAAAAGGTGTTTTGGGTTCCATCCACTTAAAAGGAAAGACGATCAAGCTCTGATTGGTTTTGTTGCAAATTGATGTTTTTAGGGTTAGAATGCACATTCACCAAAAATTCTCATAGTGAAATGTTTCTGAACAGCCTTAATCAAGCATAGGTGTTTTGGTTCCATGTCAATAGAAAGCAGACGAAAAAGTTTGGATTGTTCTATCCATGTTCTTTCCACCCACAAATAGCAAAGTGTAATGAGCCTGAACCTCCCCAAACAGGTTGTTTTGCGTTCCAGCTACATAGAAAGAAGAATTTTGGATTTCGCTTATTTCAAATCGTGTTCCATGGTGTTAATGCTCATTAACCCAGAAATCGCAAAGTATGTGTAATGTCCCAAATAGCACAAAACCGTCTTTTCGCTTCCATATGCGGAGAAAGAAGACGAATAAGCTTTGATAGGGCTTATTTCAATTCGCATGGTGTTTTATGGGTGTGCACCAGAATCACCTCCAACCAAAGCAGAAAAGGTGTTTTGGGTTCCATCCACTTAAAAGGAAAGACGATCAAGCTCTGATTGGTTTTGTTGCAAATTGATGTTTTTAGGGTTAGAATGCACATTCACCAAAAATTCTCAGAGTGAAATGTTTCTGAACAGCCTTAATCAAGCATAGGTGTTTTGGTTCCATGTCAATAGAAAGCAGACGAATAAGTTTGGATTGTTCTTTCCATGTTCTTTCCACCCACAAATAGCAGTGTAATGAGCCTGAACCTCCCCAAACAGGTTGTTTTGCGTTCCAGCTACATAGAAAGAAGAATTTTGGATTTCGCTTATTTCAAATCGTGTTCCATGGTGTTAATGCTCATTAACCCAGAAATCGCAAAGTATGTGTAATGAGTCCCAAATAACACAAAATCGTCTTTTCGCTTCCATATGCGTACAAAAAAGACGAATAAGCTTTGGTAGTGCTTATTTCAATTCGCATGGTGTTTTATGGGTGTGCACCAGAATCACCTCCAACCAAAGCAAAAAAGGTGTTTTGGGTTCCATCCACTTAAAAAGAAAGACGATCAAGCTCTGATTGGTTTTGTTGCAAATTGATGTTTTTAGGGTTAGAATGCACATTCACCAAAAATTCTCAGAGTGAAATGTTTCTTAACAGCCTTAATCAAGCATAGGTGTTTTGGTTCCATGTCAATAGAAAGCAGACAAATAAGTTTGGATTGTTCTTTCCATGTTCTTTCCACCGACAAATAGCAGTGTAATGAGCCTGAACCTCCCCAAACAGGTTGTTTTGCGTTCCAGCTACATAGAAAGAAGAATTTTGGATTTCGCTTCTTTCAGATCGTGTTCCGTGGTGTTAATGCTCATTAACCCCGAAATCGCAAAGTATGTGTAATGAGTCCCAAATAACACAAAACCGTCTTTTCGCTTCCATATGCGTAGAAAGAAGACGAATAAGCTTTGACAGGGCTTATTTCAATTCGCATGGTGTTTTATGGGTGTGCACCAGAATCACCTCCAACCAAAGCAGAAAAGGTCTTTTGGGTTCCATCCACTTAAAAAGAAAGACGATCAAGCTCTGATTGGTTTTGTTGCAAATTGATGTTTTTAGGGTTAGAATGCACATTCACCCAAAAATCTCAGTGAAATGTTTCTTAGCCGTAAAGAAGCATAGGTGCTTTGGTTCCATGTCAATAGAAAGCAGACGAAAAAGTTTGGATTGTTCTATCCATGTTCTTTCCACCCACAAATAGCAAAGTGTAATGAGCCTGAACCTCCCCAAACAGGTTGTTTTGCGTTCCAGCTACATAGAAAGAAGAATTTTGGATTTCGCTTATTTCAAATCGTGTTCCATGGTGTTAATGCTCATTAACCCAGAAATCGCAAAGTATGTGTAATGAGTCCCAAATAGCACAAAACCGTCTTTTCGCTTCCATATGCGGAGAAAGAAGACGAATAAGCTTTGATAGGGCTTATTTCAATTCGCATGGTGTTTTATGGGTGTGCACCAGAATCACCTCCAACCAAAGCAGAAAAGGTGTTTTGGGTTCCATCCACTTAAAAGGAAAGACGATCAAGCTCTGATTGGTTTTGTTGCAAATTGATGTTTTTAGGGTTAGAATGCACATTCACCAAAAATTCTCAGAGTGAAATGTTTCTGAACAGCCTTAATCAAGCATAGGTGTTTTGGTTCCATGTCAATAGAAAGCAGACGAATAAGTTTGGATTGTTCTTTCCATGTTCTTTCCACCCACAAATAGCAGTGTAATGAGCCTGAACCTCCCCAAACAGGTTGTTTTGCGTTCCAGCTACATAGAAAGAAGAATTTTGGATTTCGCTTATTTCAAATCGTGTTCCATGGTGTTAATGCTCATTAACCCAGAAATCGCAAAGTATGTGTAATGAGTCCCAAATAACACAAAATCGTCTTTTCGCTTCCATATGCGTACAAAAAAGACGAATAA
The DNA here is from genome assembly GCF_964106915.1 of Podarcis gaigeae. Taxonomy (NCBI): domain Eukaryota; kingdom Metazoa; phylum Chordata; class Lepidosauria; order Squamata; family Lacertidae; genus Podarcis; species Podarcis gaigeae. The sequence goes on along the minus strand of NC_139685.1, from coordinate 92,496 downwards.
GCTTTGGTAGTGCTTATTTCAATTCGCATGGTGTTTTATGGGTGTGCACCAGAATCACCTCCAACCAAAGCAAAAAAGGTGTTTTGGGTTCCATCCACTTAAAAAGAAAGACGATCAAGCTCTGATTGGTTTTGTTGCAAATTGATGTTTTTAGGGTTAGAATGCACATTCACCAAAAATTCTCAGAGTGAAATGTTTCTTAACAGCCTTAATCAAGCATAGGTGTTTTGGTTCCATGTCAATAGAAAGCAGACAAATAAGTTTGGATTGTTCTTTCCATGTTCTTTCCACCGACAAATAGCAGTGTAATGAGCCTGAACCTCCCCAAACAGGTTGTTTTGCGTTCCAGCTACATAGAAAGAAGAATTTTGGATTTCGCTTCTTTCAGATCGTGTTCCGTGGTGTTAATGCTCATTAACCCCGAAATCGCAAAGTATGTGTAATGAGTCCCAAATAACACAAAACCGTCTTTTCGCTTCCATATGCGTAGAAAGAAGACGAATAAGCTTTGATAGGGCTTATTTCAATTCGCATGGTGTTTTATGGGTGTGCACCAGAATCACCTCCAACCAAAGCAGAAAAGGTGTTTTGGGTTCCATCCACTTAAAAAGAAAGACGATCAAGCTCTGATTGGTTTTGTTGCAAATTGATGTTTTTAGGGTTAGAATGCACATTCACCAAAAATTCTCAGTGAAATGTTTCTTAACAGCCTTAATCAGCATAGGTGTTTTGGTTCCATGTCAATAGAAAGCAGACGAATAAGTTTGGACTGTCTTTCCATGTTCTTTCCACCCACAAATAGCAGTGTAATGAGCCTGAACCTCCCCAAACAGGTTGTTTTGCGTTCCAGCTACATAGAAAGAAGAATTTTGGATTTCGCTTCTTTCAGATCGTGTTCCGTGGTGTTAATGCTTATTAACCCCGAAATCGCAAAGTATGTGTAATGAGTCCCAAATAACACAAAACTGTCTTTTCGCTTCCATATGCGTAGAAAGAAGACGAATAAGCTTTGATAGGGCTTATTTCAATTCGCATGGTGTTTTATGGGTGTGCACCAGAATCACCTCCAACCAAAGCAGAAAAGGTGTTTTGGGTTCCATCCACTTAAAAGGAAAGACGATAAAGCTCTGATTGGTTTTGTTGCAAATTGATGTTTTTAGGGTTAGAATGCACATTCACCCAAAAATCTCAGTGAAATGTTTCTTAGCCGTAAAGAAGCATAGGTGCTTTGGTTCCATGTCAATAGAAAGCAGACGAAAAAGTTTGGATTGTTCTATCCATGTTCTTTCCACCCACAAATAGCAAAGTGTAATGAGCCTGAACCTCCCCAAACAGGTTGTTTGGCGTTCCAGCTACATAGAAAGAAGAATTTTGGATTTCGCTTATTTCAAATCGTGTTCCATGGTGTTAATGCTCATTAACCCAGAAATCGCAAAGTATGTGTAATGAGTCCCAAATAGCACAAAACCGTCTTTTCGCTTCCATATGCGTAGAAAGAAGACGAATAAGCTTTGACAGGGCTTATTTCAATTCGCATGGTGTTTTATGGGTGTGCACCAGAATCACCTCCAACCAAAGCAGAAAAGGTGTTTTGGGTTCCATCCACTTAAAAAGAAAGACGATCAAGCTCTGATTGGTTTTGTTGCAAATTGATGTTTTTAGGGTTAGAATGCACATTCACCAAAAATTCTCAGAGTGAAATGTTTCTGAACAGCCTTAATCAAGCATAGGTGTTTTGGTTCCATGTCAATAGAAAGCAGACGAATAAGTTTGGATTGTTCTTTCCATGTTCTTTCCACCCACAAATAGCAGTGTAATGAGCCTGAACCTCCCCAAACAGGTTGTTTTGCGTTCCAGCTACATAGAAAGAAGAATTTTGGATTTCGCTTATTTCAAATCGTGTTCCATGGTGTTAATGCTCATTAACCCAGAAATCGCAAAGTATGTGTAATGAGTCCCAAATAACACAAAATCGTCTTTTCGCTTCCATATGCGTACAAAAAAGACGAATAAGCTTTGGTAGTGCTTATTTCAATTCGCATGGTGTTTTATGGGTGTGCACCAGAATCACCTCCAACCAAAGCAAAAAAGGTGTTTTGGGTTCCATCCACTTAAAAAGAAAGACGATCAAGCTCTGATTGGTTTTGTTGCAAATTGATGTTTTTAGGGTTAGAATGCACATTCACCAAAAATTCTCAGAGTGAAATGTTTCTTAACAGCCTTAATCAAGCATAGGTGTTTTGGTTCCATGTCAATAGAAAGCAGACAAATAAGTTTGGATTGTTCTTTCCATGTTCTTTCCACCGACAAATAGCAGTGTAATGAGCCTGAACCTCCCCAAACAGGTTGTTTTGCGTTCCAGCTACATAGAAAGAAGAATTTTGGATTTCGCTTCTTTCAGATCGTGTTCCGTGGTGTTAATGCTCATTAACCCCGAAATCGCAAAGTATGTGTAATGAGTCCCAAATAACACAAAACCGTCTTTTCGCTTCCATATGCGTAGAAAGAAGACGAATAAGCTTTGATAGGGCTTATTTCAATTCGCATGGTGTTTTATGGGTGTGCACCAGAATCACCTCCAACCAAAGCAGAAAAGGTGTTTTGGGTTCCATCCACTTAAAAAGAAAGACGATCAAGCTCTGATTGGTTTTGTTGCAAATTGATGTTTTTAGGGTTAGAATGCACATTCACCAAAAATTCTCAGTGAAATGTTTCTTAACAGCCTTAATCAGCATAGGTGTTTTGGTTCCATGTCAATAGAAAGCAGACGAATAAGTTTGGACTGTCTTTCCATGTTCTTTCCACCCACAAATAGCAGTGTAATGAGCCTGAACCTCCCCAAACAGGTTGTTTTGCGTTCCAGCTACATAGAAAGAAGAATTTTGGATTTCGCTTCTTTCAGATCGTGTTCCGTGGTGTTAATGCTTATTAACCCCGAAATCGCAAAGTATGTGTAATGAGTCCCAAATAACACAAAACTGTCTTTTCGCTTCCATATGCGTAGAAAGAAGACGAATAAGCTTTGATAGGGCTTATTTCAATTCGCATGGTGTTTTATGGGTGTGCACCAGAATCACCTCCAACCAAAGCAGAAAAGGTGTTTTGGGTTCCATCCACTTAAAAGGAAAGACGATAAAGCTCTGATTGGTTTTGTTGCAAATTGATGTTTTTAGGGTTAGAATGCACATTCACCCAAAAATCTCAGTGAAATGTTTCTTAGCCGTAAAGAAGCATAGGTGCTTTGGTTCCATGTCAATAGAAAGCAGACGAAAAAGTTTGGATTGTTCTATCCATGTTCTTTCCACCCACAAATAGCAAAGTGTAATGAGCCTGAACCTCCCGAAACAGGTTGTTTGGCGTTCCAGCTACATAGAAAGAAGAATTTTGGATTTCGCTTATTTCAAATCGTGTTCCATGGTGTTAATGCTCATTAACCCAGAAATCGCAAAGTATGTGTAATGAGTCCCAAATAGCACAAAACCGTCTTTTCGCTTCCATATGCGTAGAAAGAAGACGAATAAGCTTTGACAGGGCTTATTTCAATTCGCATGGTGTTTTATGGGTGTGCACCAGAATCACCTCCAACCAAAGCAGAAAAGGTGTTTTGGGTTCCATCCACTTAAAAAGAAAGACGATCAAGCTCTGATTGGTTTTGTTGCAAATTGATGTTTTTAGGGTTAGAATGCACATTCACCAAAAATTCTCAGAGTGAAATGTTTCTTAACAGCGTTAATCAAGCATAGGTGTTTTGGTTCCATGTCAATAGAAAGCAGACGAAAAAGTTTGGATTGTTCTATCCATGTTCTTTCCACCCACAAATAGCAAAGTGTAATGAGCCTGAACCTCCCCAAACAGGTTGTTTGGCGTTCCAGCTACATAGAAAGAAGAATTTTGGATTTCGCTTCTTTCAAATCGTGTTCCATGGTGTTAATGCTCATTAACCCAGAAATCGCAAAGTATGTGTAATGAGTCCCAAATAACACAAAACCGTCTTTTCACTTCCATATGCGTACAAAAAAGACGAATAAGCTTTGATAGGGCTTATTTCAATTCGCATGGTGTTTTATGGGTGTGCACCAGAATCACCTCCAACCAAAGCAGAAAAGGTGTTTTGGGTTCCATCCACTTAAAAAGAAAGACGATCAAGCTCTGATTGGTTTTGTTGCAAATTGATGTTTTTAGGGTTAGAATGCACATTCACCAAAAATTCTCAGAGTGAAATGTTTCTGAACAGCCTTATTCAAGCATAGGTGTTTTGGTTCCATGTCAATAGAAAGCAGACGAATAAGTTTGGATTGTTCTTTCCATGTTCTTTCCACCGACAAATAGCAGTGTAATGAGCCTGAACCTCCCCAAACAGGTTGTTTTGCGTTCCAGCTACATAGAAAGAAGAATTTTGGATTTCGCTTCTTTCAGATCGTGTTCCGTGGTGTTAATGCTCATTAACCCAGAAATCGCAAAGTATGTGTAATGAGTCCCAAATAACACAAAACCGTCTTTTCGCTTCCATATGCGTAGAAAGAAGACGAATAAGCTTTGACAGGGCTTATTTCAATTCGCATGGTGTTTTATGGGTGTGCACCAGAATCACCTCCAACCAAAGCAGAAAAGGTCTTTTGGGTTCCATCCACTTAAAAAGAAAGACGATCAAGCTCTGATTGGTTTTGTTGCAAATTGATGTTTTTAGGGTTAGAATGCACATTCACCCAAAAATCTCAGTGAAATGTTTCTTAGCCGTAAAGAAGCATAGGTGCTTTGGTTCCATGTCAATAGAAAGCAGACGAAAAAGTTTCGATTGTTCTATCCATGTTCTTTCCACCCACAAATAGCAAAGTGTAATGAGCCTGAACCTCCCCAAACAGGTTGTTTTGCGTTCCAGCTACATAGAAAGAAGAATTTTGGATTTCGCTTATTTCAAATCGTGTTCCATGGTGTTAATGCTCATTAACCCAGAAATCGCAAAGTATGTGTAATGAGTCCCAAATAGCACAAAACCGTCTTTTCGCTTCCATATGCGTAGAAAGAAGACGAATAAGCTTTGACAGGGCTTATTTCAATTCGCATGGTGTTTTATGGGTGTGCACCAGAATCACCTCCAACCAAAGCAGAAAAGGTGTTTTGGGTTCCATCCACTTAAAAAGAAAGACGATCAAGCTCTGATTGGTTTTGTTGCAAATTGATGTTTTTAGGGTTAGAATGCACATTCACCAAAAATTCTCAGAGTGAAATGTTTCTTAACAGCGTTAATCAAGCATAGGTGTTTTGGTTCCATGTCAATAGAAAGCAGACGAAAAAGTTTGGATTGTTCTATCCATGTTCTTTCCACCCACAAATAGCAAAGTGTAATGAGCCTGAACCTCCCCAAACAGGTTGTTTTGCGTTCCAGCTACATAGAAAGAAGAATTTTGGATTTCGCTTCTTTCAGATCGTGTTCCGTGGTGTTAATGCTCATTAACCCAGAAATCGCAAAGTATGTGTAATGTCCCAAATAACACAAAACCGTCTTTTCGCTTCCATATGCGGAGAAAGAAGACGAATAAGCTTTGATAGGGCTTATTTCAATTCGCATGGTGTTTTATGGGTGTGCACCAGAATCACCTCCAACCAAAGCAGAAAAGGTCTTTTGGGTTCCATCCACTTAAAAAGAAAGACGATCAAGCTCTGATTGGTTTTGTTGCAAATTGATGTTTTTAGGGTTAGAATGCACATTCACCAAAAATTCTCAGAGTGAAATGTTTCTTAACAGCCTTAATCAAGCATAGGTGTTTTGGTTCCATGTCAATAGAAAGCAGACGAATAAGTTTGGATTGTTCTTTCCATGTTCTTTCCACCCACAAATAGCAAAGTGTAATGAGCCTGAACCTCCCCAAACAGGTTGTTTTGCGTTCCAGCTACATAGAAAGAAGAATTTTGGATTTCGCTTCTTTCAGATCGTGTTCCGTGGTGTTAATGCTCATTAACCCAGAAATCGCAAAGTATGTGTAATGTCCCAAATAACACAAAACCGTCTTTTCGCTTCCATATGCGGAGAAAGAAGACGAATAAGCTTTGATAGGGCTTATTTCAATTCGCATGGTGTTTTATGGGTGTGCACCAGAATCACCTCCAACCAAAGCAGAAAAGGTGTTTTGGGTTCCATCCACTTAAAAAGAAAGACGATCATGCTCTGATTGGTTTTGTTGCAAATTGATGTTTTTAGGGTTAGAATGCACATTCACCAAAAATTCTCAGAGTGAAATGTTTCTTAACAGCCTTAATCAAGCATAGGTGTTTTGGTTCCATGTCAATAGAAAGCAGACGAATAAGTTTGGATTGTTCTTTCCATGTTCTTTCCACCGACAAATAGCAGTGTAATGAGCCTGAACCTCCCCAAACAGGTTGTTTTGCGTTCCAGCTACACAGAAAGAAGAATTTTGGATTTCGCTTCTTTCAGATCGTGTTCCGTGGTGTTAATGCTCATTAACCCAGAAATCGCAAAGTATGTGTAATGAGTCCCAAATAACACAAAACCGTCTTTTCGCTTCCATATGCGGAGAAAGAAGACGAATAAGCTTTGATAGGGCTTATTTCAATTCGCATGGTGTTTTATGGGTGTGCACCAGAATCACCTCCAACCAAAGCAGAAAAGGTGTTTTGGGTTCCATCCACTTAAAAAGAAAGACGATCAAGCTCTGATTGGTTTTGTTGCAAATTGATGTTTTTAGGGTTAGAATGCACATTCACCAAAAATTCTCAGAGTGAAATGTTTCTTAACAGCCTTAATCAAGCATAGGTGTTTTGGTTCCATGTCAATAGAAAGCAGACGAATAAGTTTGGATTGTTCTTTCCATGTTCTTTCCACCGACAAATAGCAGTGTAATGAGCCTGAACCTCCCCAAACAGGTTGTTTTGCGTTCCAGCTACATAGAAAGAAGAATTTTGGATTTCGCTTCTTTCAGATCGTGTTCCGTGGTGTTAATGCTCATTAACCCAGAAATCGCAAAGTATGTGTAATGAGTCCCAAATAACACAAAACCGTCTTTTCGCTTCCATATGCGGAGAAAGAAGACGAATAAGCTTTGATAGGGCTTATTTCAATTCGCATGGTGTTTTATGGGTGTGCACCAGAATCACCTCCAACCAAAGCAGAAAAGGTGTTTTGGGTTCCATCCACTTAAAAAGAAAGACGATCAAGCTCTGATTGGTTTTGTTGCAAATTGATGTTTTTAGGGTTAGAATGCACATTCACCAAAAATTCTCAGAGTGAAATGTTTCTTAACAGCGTTAATCAAGCATAGGTGTTTTGGTTCCATGTCAATAGAAAGCAGACGAAAAAGTTTGGATTGTTCTATCCATGTTCTTTCCACCCACAAATAGCAAAGTGTAATGAGCCTGAACCTCCCCAAACAGGTTGTTTGGCGTTCCAGCTACATAGAAAGAAGAATTTTGGATTTCGCTTATTTCAAATCGTGTTCCATGGTGTTAATGCTCATTAACCCAGAAATCGCAAAGTATGTGTAATGAGTCCCAAATAGCACAAAACCGTCTTTTCGCTTCCATATGCGTACAAAAAAGACGAATAAGCTTTGATAGGGCTTATTTCAATTCGCATGGTGTTTTATGGGTGTGCACCAGAATCACCTCCAACCAAAGCAGAAAAGGTGTTTTGGGTTCCATCCACTTAAAAAGAAAGACGATCAAGCTCTGATTGGTTTTGTTGCAAATTGATGTTTTTAGGGTTAGAATGCACATTCACCAAAAATTCTCAGAGTGAAATGTTTCTTAACAGCCTTAATCAAGCATAGGTGTTTTGGTTCCATGTCAATAGAAAGCAGACGAATAAGTTTGGATTGTTCTTTCCATGTTCTTTCCACCGACAAATAGCAGTGTAATGAGCCTGAACCTCCCCAAACAGGTTGTTTTGCGTTCCAGCTACATAGAAAGAAGAATTTTGGATTTCGCTTCTTTCAGATCGTGTTCCGTGGTGTTAATGCTCATTAACCCAGAAATCGCAAAGTATGTGTAATGTCCCAAATAACACAAAACCGTCTTTTCGCTTCCATATGCGGAGAAAGAAGACGAATAAGCTTTGATAGGGCTTATTTCAATTCGCATGGTGTTTTATGGGTGTGCACCAGAATCACCTCCAACCAAAGCAGAAAAGGTGTTTTGGGTTCCATCCACTTAAAAAGAAAGACGATCAAGCTCTGATTGGTTTTGTTGCAAATTGATGTTTTTAGGGTTAGAATGCACATTCACCAAAAATTCTCAGAGTGAAATGTTTCTTAACAGCCTTAATCAAGCATAGGTGTTTTGGTTCCATGTCAATAGAAAGCAGACGAAAAAGTTTGGATTGTTCTTTCCATGTTCTTTCCACCGACAAATAGCAGTGTAATGAGCCTGAACCTCCCCAAACAGGTTGTTTTGCGTTCCAGCTACATAGAAAGAAGAATTTTGGATTTCGCTTCTTTCAGATCGTGTTCCGTGGTGTTAATGCTCATTAACCCAGAAATCGCAAAGTATGTGTAATGAGTCCCAAATAACACAAAACCGTCTTTTCGCTTCCATATGCGTAGAAAGAAGACGAATAAGCTTTGACAGGGCTTATTTCAATTCGCATGGTGTTTTATGGGTGTGCACCAGAATCACCTCCAACCAAAGCAGAAAAGGTGTTTTGGGTTCCATCCACTTAAAAAGAAAGACGATCAAGCTCTGATTGGTTTTGTTGCAAATTGATGTTTTTAGGGTTAGAATGCACATTCACCCAAAAATCTCAGTGAAATGTTTCTTAGCCGTAAAGAAGCATAGGTGCTTTGGTTCCATGTCAATAGAAAGCAGACGAAAAAGTTTGGATTGTTCTATCCATGTTCTTTCCACCCACAAATAGCAAAGTGTAATGAGCCTGAACCTCCCCAAACAGGTTGTTTTGCGTTCCAGCTACATAGAAAGAAGAATTTTGGATTTCGCTTATTTCAAATCGTGTTCCATGGTGTTAATGCTCATTAACCCAGAAATCGCAAAGTATGTGTAATGAGTCCCAAATAGCACAAAACCGTCTTTTCGCTTCCATATGCGTAGAAAGAAGACGAATAAGCTTTGACAGGGCTTATTTCAATTCGCATGGTGTTTTATGGGTGTGCACCAGAATCACCTCCAACCAAAGCAGAAAAGGTGTTTTGGGTTCCATCCACTTAAAAAGAAAGACGATCAAGCTCTGATTGGTTTTGTTGCAAATTGATGTTTTTAGGGTTAGAATGCACATTCACCAAAAATTCTCAGAGTGAAATGTTTCTTAACAGCGTTAATCAAGCATAGGTGTTTTGGTTCCATGTCAATAGAAAGCAGACGAAAAAGTTTGGATTGTTCTATCCATGTTCTTTCCACCCACAAATAGCAAAGTGTAATGAGCCTGAACCTCCCCAAACAGGTTGTTTGGCGTTCCAGCTACATAGAAAGAAGAATTTTGGATTTCGCTTATTTCAAATCGTGTTCCATGGTGTTAATGCTCATTAACCCAGAAATCGCAAAGTATGTGTAATGAGTCCCAAATAGCACAAAACCGTCTTTTCGCTTCCATATGCGGAGAAAGAAGACGAATAAGCTTTGATAGGGCTTATTTCAATTCGCATGGTGTTTTATGGGTGTGCACCAGAATCACCTCCAACCAAAGCAGAAAAGGTGTTTTGGGTTCCATCCACTTAAAAAGAAAGACGATCAAGCTCTGATTGGTTTTGTTGCAAATTGATGTTTTTAGGGTTAGAATGCACATTCACCAAAAATTCTCAGAGTGAAATGTTTCTGAACAGCCTTAATCAAGCATAGGTGTTTTGGTTCCATGTCAATAGAAAGCAGACGAATAAGTTTGGATTGTTCTTTCCATGTTCTTTCCACCGACAAATAGCAGTGTAATGAGCCTGAACCTCCCCAAACAGGTTGTTTTGCGTTCCAGCTACATAGAAAGAAGAATTTTGGATTTCGCTTCTTTCAGATCGTGTTCCGTGGTGTTAATGCTCATTAACCCAGAAATCGCAAAGTATGTGTAATGTCCCAAATAACACAAAACCGTCTTTTCGCTTCCATATGCGGAGAAAGAAGACGAATAAGCTTTGATAGGGCTTATTTCAATTCGCATGGTGTTTTATGGGTGTGCACCAGAATCACCTCCAACCAAAGCAGAAAAGGTGTTTTGGGTTCCATCCACTTAAAAAGAAAGACGATCAAGCTCTGATTGGTTTTGTTGCAAATTGATGTTTTTAGGGTTAGAATGCACATTCACCCAAAAATCTCAGTGAAATGTTTCTTAGCCGTAAAGAAGCATAGGTGCTTTGGTTCCATGTCAATAGAAAGCAGACGAAAAAGTTTGGATTGTTCTTTCCATGTTCTTTCCACCGACAAATAGCAGTGTAATGAGCCTGAACCTCCCCAAACAGGTTGTTTTGCGTTCCAGCTACATAGAAAGAAGAATTTTGGATTTCGCTTCTTTCAGATCGTGTTCCGTGGTGTTAATGCTCATTAACCCAGAAATCGCAAAGTATGTGTAATGTCCCAAATAACACAAAACCGTCTTTTCGCTTCCATATGCGTAGAAAGAAGACGAATAAGCTTTGATAGGGCTTATTTCAATTCGCATGGTGTTTTATGGGTGTGCACCAGAATCACCTCCAACCAAAGCAGAAAAGGTGTTTTGGGTTCCATCCACTTAAAAAGAAAGACGATCAAGCTCTGATTGGTTTTGTTGCAAATTGATGTTTTTAGGATTAGAATGCACATTCACCAAAAATTCTCAGAGTGAAATGTTTCTTAACAGCGTTAATCAAGCATAGGTGTTTTGGTTCCATGTCAATAGAAAGCAGACGAAAAAGTTTGGATTGTTCTTTCCATGTTCTTTCCACCGACAAATAGCAGTGTAATGAGCCTGAACCTCCCCAAACAGGTTGTTTTGCGTTCCAGCTACATAGAAAGAAGAATTTTGGATTTCGCTTCTTTCAGATCGTGTTCCGTGGTGTTAATGCTCATTAACCCAGAAATCGCAAAGTATGTGTAATGAGTCCCAAATAACACAAAACCGTCTTTTCGCTTCCATATGCGTAGAAAGAAGACGAATAAGCTTTGACAGGGCTTATTTCAATTCGCATGGTGTTTTATGGGTGTGCACCAGAATCACCTCCAACCAAAGCAGAAAAGGTGTTTTGGGTTCCATCCACTTAAAAAGAAAGACGATCAAGCTCTGATTGGTTTTGTTGCAAATTGATGTTTTTAGGGTTAGAATGCACATTCACCCAAAAATCTCAGTGAAATGTTTCTTAGCCGTAAAGAAGCATAGGTGCTTTGGTTCCATGTCAATAGAAAGCAGACGAAAAAGTTTCGATTGTTCTATCCATGTTCTTTCCACCCACAAATAGCAAAGTGTAATGAGCCTGAACCTCCCCAAACAGGTTGTTTTGCGTTCCAGCTACATAGAAAGAAGAATTTTGGATTTCGCTTATTTCAAATCGTGTTCCATGGTGTTAATGCTCATTAACCCAGAAATCGCAAAGTATGTGTAATGAGTCCCAAATAGCACAAAACCGTCTTTTCGCTTCCATATGCGTAGAAAGAAGACGAATAAGCTTTGACAGGGCTTATTTCAATTCGCATGGTGTTTTATGGGTGTGCACCAGAATCACCTCCAACCAAAGCAGAAAAGGTGTTTTGGGTTCCATCCACTTAAAAAGAAAGACGATCAAGCTCTGATTGGTTTTGTTGCAAATTGATGTTTTTAGGGTTAGAATGCACATTCACCAAAAATTCTCAGAGTGAAATGTTTCTTAACAGCGTTAATCAAGCATAGGTGTTTTGGTTCCATGTCAATAGAAAGCAGACGAAAAAGTTTGGATTGTTCTATCCATGTTCTTTCCACCCACAAATAGCAAAGTGTAATGAGCCTGAACCTCCCCAAACAGGTTGTTTGGCGTTCCAGCTACATAGAAAGAAGAATTTTGGATTTCGCTTATTTCAAATCGTGTTCCATGGTGTTAATGCTCATTAACCCAGAAATCGCAAAGTATGTGTAATGAGTCCCAAATAGCACAAAACCGTCTTTTCGCTTCCATATGCGTACAAAAAAGACGAATAAGCTTTGATAGGGCTTATTTCAATTCGCATGGTGTTTTATGGGTGTGCACCAGAATCACCTCCAACCAAAGCAGAAAAGGTGTTTTGGGTTCCATCCACTTAAAAAGAAAGACGATCAAGCTCTGATTGGTTTTGTTGCAAATTGATGTTTTTAGGGTTAGAATGCACATTCACCAAAAATTCTCAGAGTGAAATGTTTCTGAACAGCCTTAATCAAGCATAGGTGTTTTGGTTCCATGTCAATAGAAAGCAGACGAATAAGTTTGGATTGTTCTTTCCATGTTCTTTCCACCGACAAATAGCAGTGTAATGAGCCTGAACCTCCCCAAACAGGTTGTTTTGCGTTCCAGCTACATAGAAAGAAGAATTTTGGATTTCGCTTCTTTCAGATCGTGTTCCGTGGTGTTAATGCTCATTAACCCAGAAATCGCAAAGTATGTGTAATGTCCCAAATAACACAAAACCGTCTTTTCGCTTCCATATGCGGAGAAAGAAGACGAATAAGCTTTGATAGGGCTTATTTCAATTCGCATGGTGTTTTATGGGTGTGCACCAGAATCACCTCCAACCAAAGCAGAAAAGGTGTTTTGGGTTCCATCCACTTAAAAAGAAAGACGATCAAGCTCTGATTGGTTTTGTTGCAAATTGATGTTTTTAGGGTTAGAATGCACATTCACCCAAAAATCTCAGTGAAATGTTTCTTAGCCGTAAAGAAGCATAGGTGCTTTGGTTCCATGTCAATAGAAAGCAGACGAAAAAGTTTGGATTGTTCTTTCCATGTTCTTTCCACCGACAAATAGCAGTGTAATGAGCCTGAACCTCCCCAAACAGGTTGTTTTGCGTTCCAGCTACATAGAAAGAAGAATTTTGGATTTCGCTTCTTTCAGATCGTGTTCCGTGGTGTTAATGCTCATTAACCCAGAAATCGCAAAGTATGTGTAATGTCCCAAATAACACAAAACCGTCTTTTCGCTTCCATATGCGTACAAAAAAGACGAATAAGCTTTGATAGGGCTTATTTCAATTCGCATGGTGTTTTATGGGTGTGCACCAGAATCACCTCCAACCAAAGCAGAAAAGGTGTTTTGGGTTCCATCCACTTAAAAAGAAAGACGATCAAGCTCTGATTGGTTTTGTTGCAAATTGATGTTTTTAGGATTAGAATGCACATTCACCAAAAATTCTCAGAGTGAAATGTTTCTTAACAGCCTTAATCAAGCATAGGTGTTTTGGTTCCATGTCAATAGAAAGCAGACGAATAAGTTTGGATTGTTCTTTCCATGTTCTTTCCACCGACAAATAGCAGTGTAATGAGCCTGAACCTCCCCAAACAGGTTGTTTTGCGTTCCAGCTACATAGAAAGAAGAATTTTGGATTTCGCTTCTTTCAGATCGTGTTCCGTGGTGTTAATGCTCATTAACCCAGAAATCGCAAAGTATGTGTAATGAGTCCCAAATAACACAAAACCGTCTTTTCGCTTCCATATGCGTAGAAAGAAGACGAATAAGCTTTGACAGGGCTTATTTCAATTCGCATGGTGTTTTATGGGTGTGCACCAGAATCACCTCCAACCAAAGCAGAAAAGGTGTTTTGGGTTCCATCCACTTAAAAAGAAAGACGATCAAGCTCTGATTGGTTTTGTTGCAAATTGATGTTTTTAGGGTTAGAATGCACATTCACCCAAAAATTCTCAGAGTGAAATGTTTCTTAGCCGTAAAGAAGCATAGGTGCTTTGGTTCCATGTCAATAGAAAGCAGACGAAAAAGTTTGGATTGTTCTATCCATGTTCTTTCCACCCACAAATAGCAAAGTGTAATGAGCCTGAACCTCCCCAAACAGGTTGTTTTGCGTTCCAGCTACATAGAAAGAAGAATTTTGGATTTCGCTTATTTCAAATCGTGTTCCATGGTGTTAATGCTCATTAACCCAGAAATCGCAAAGTATGTGTAATGAGTCCCAAATAGCACAAAACCGTCTTTTCGCTTCCATATGCGTAGAAAGAAGACGAATAAGCTTTGACAGGGCTTATTTCAATTCGCATGGTGTTTTATGGGTGTGCACCAGAATCACCTCCAACCAAAGCAGAAAAGGTGTTTTGGGTTCCATCCACTTAAAAAGAAAGACGATCAAGCTCTGATTGGTTTTGTTGCAAATTGATGTTTTTAGGGTTAGAATGCACATTCACCAAAAATTCTCAGAGTGAAATGTTTCTTAACAGCGTTAATCAAGCATAGGTGTTTTGGTTCCATGTCAATAGAAAGCAGACGAAAAAGTTTGGATTGTTCTATCCATGTTCTTTCCACCCACAAATAGCAAAGTGTAATGAGCCTGAACCTCCCCAAACAGGTTGTTTTGCGTTCCAGCTACATAGAAAGAAGAATTTTGGATTTCGCTTATTTCAAATCGTGTTCCATGGTGTTAATGCTCATTAACCCAGAAATAGCACAAAACCGTCTTTTCGCTTCCATATGCGTACAAAAAAGACGAATAAGCTTTGATAGGGCTTATTTCAATTCGCATGGTGTTTTATGGGTGTGCACCAGAATCACCTCCAACCAAAGCAGAAAAGGTGTTTTGGGTTCCATCCACTTAAAAAGAAAGACGATCAAGCTCTGATTGGTTTTGTTGCAAATTGATGTTTTTAGGGTTAGAATGCACATTCACCAAAAATTCTCAGAGTGAAATGTTTCTGAACAGCCTTAATCAAGCATAGGTGTTTTGGTTCCATGTCAATAGAAAGCAGACGAATAAGTTTGGATTGTTCTTTCCATGTTCTTTCCACCGACAAATAGCAGTGTAATGAGCCTGAACCTCCCCAAACAGGTTGTTTTGCGTTCCAGCTACATAGAAAGAAGAATTTTGGATTTCGCTTCTTTCAGATCGTGTTCCGTGGTGTTAATGCTCATTAACCCAGAAATCGCAAAGTATGTGTAATGTCCCAAATAACACAAAACCGTCTTTTCGCTTCCATATGCGGAGAAAGAAGACGAATAAGCTTTGATAGGGCTTATTTCAATTCGCATGGTGTTTTATGGGTGTGCACCAGAATCCCCTCCAACCAAAGCAGAAAAGGTGTTTTGGGTTCCATCCACTTAAAAAGAAAGACGATCAAGCTCTGATTGGTTTTGTTGCAAATTGATGTTTTTAGGGTTAGAATGCACATTCACCAAAAATTCTCAGAGTGAAATGTTTCTTAGCCGTAAAGAAGCATAGGTGCTTTGGTTCCATGTCAATAGAAAGCAGACGAAAAAGTTTGGATTGTTCTTTCCATGTTCTTTCCACCGACAAATAGCAGTGTAATGAGCCTGAACCTCCCCAAACAGGTTGTTTTGCGTTCCAGCTACATAGAAAGAAGAATTTTGGATTTCGCTTCTTTCAGATCGTGTTCCGTGGTGTTAATGCTCATTAACCCAGAAATCGCAAAGTATGTGTAATGTCCCAAATAACACAAAACCGTCTTTTCGCTTCCATATGCGGAGAAAGAAGACGAATAAGCTTTGATAGGGCTTATTTCAATTCGCATGGTGTTTTATGGGTGTGCACCAGAATCACCTCCAACCAAAGCAGAAAAGGTGTTTTGGGTTCCATCCACTTAAAAAGAAAGACGATCAAGCTCTGATTGGTTTTGTTGCAAATTGATGTTTTTAGGGTTAGAATGCACATTCACCAAAAATTCTCAGAGTGAAATGTTTCTTAACAGCCTTAATCAAGCATAGGTGTTTTGGTTCCATGTCAATAGAAAGCAGACGAATAAGTTTGGATTGTTCTTTCCATGTTCTTTCCACCGACAAATAGCAGTGTAATGAGCCTGAACCTCCCCAAACAGGTTGTTTTGCGTTCCAGCTACATAGAAAGAAGAATTTTGGATTTCGCTTCTTTCAGATCGTGTTCCGTGGTGTTAATGCTCATTAACCCAGAAATCGCAAAGTATGTGTAATGAGTCCCAAATAACACAAAACCGTCTTTTCGCTTCCATATGCGTAGAAAGAAGACGAATAAGCTTTAATAGGGCTTATTTCAATTCGCATGGTGTTTTATGGGTGTGCACCAGAATTACCTCCAACCAAAGCAGAAAAGGTGTTTTGGGTTCCATCCACTTAAAAAGAAAGACGATCAAGCTCTGATTGGTTTTGTTGCAAATTGATGTTTTTAGGGTTAGAATGCACATTCACCCAAAAATCTCAGTGAAATGTTTCTTAGCCGTAAAGAAGCATAGGTGCTTTGGTTCCATGTCAATAGAAAGCAGACGAAAAAGTTTGGATTGTTCTATCCATGTTCTTTCCACCCACAAATAGCAAAGTGTAATGAGCTTGAACCTCCCCAAACAGGTTGTTTTGCGTTCCAGCTACATAGAAAGAAGAATTTTGGATTTCGCTTATTTCAAATCGTGTTCCATGGTGTTAATGCTCATTAACCCAGAAATCGCAAAGTATGTGTAATGAGTCCCAAATAGCACAAAACCGTCTTTTCGCTTCCATATGCGTAGAAAGAAGACGAATAAGCTTTGACAGGGCTTATTTCAATTCGCATGGTGTTTTATGGGTGTGCACCAGAATCACCTCCAACCAAAGCAGAAAAGTTGTTTTGGGTTCCATCCACTTAAAAAGAAAGACGATCAAGCTCTGATTGGTTTTGTTGCAAATTGATGTTTTTAGGGTTAGAATGCACATTCACCAAAAATTCTCAGAGTGAAATGTTTCTTAACAGCGTTAATCAAGCATAGGTGTTTTGGTTCCATGTCAATAGAAAGCAGACGAAAAAGTTTGGATTGTTCTATCCATGTTCTTTCCACCCACAAATAGCAAAGTGTAATGAGCCTGAACCTCCCCAAACAGGTTGTTTGGCGTTCCAGCTGCATAGAAAGAAGAATTTTGGATTTCGCTTATTTCAAATCGTGTTCCATGGTGTTAATGCTCATTAACCCAGAAATCGCAAAGTATGTGTAATGAGTCCCAAATAGCACAAAACCGTCTTTTCGCTTCCATATGCGTAGAAAGAAGACGAATAAGCTTTGACAGGGCTTATTTCAATTCGCATGGTGTTTTATGGGTGTGCACCAGAATCACCTCCAACCAAAGCAGAAAAGTTGTTTTGGGTTCCATCCACTTAAAAAGAAAGACGATCAAGCTCTGATTGGTTTTGTTGCAAATTGATGTTTTTAGGGTTAGAATGCACATTCACCAAAAATTCTCAGAGTGAAATGTTTCTTAACAGCGTTAATCAAGCATAGGTGTTTTGGTTCCATGTCAATAGAAAGCAGACGAAAAAGTTTGGATTGTTCTATCCATGTTCTTTCCACCCACAAATAGCAAAGTGTAATGAGCCTGAACCTCCCCAAACAGGTTGTTTGGCGTTCCAGCTACATAGAAAGAAGAATTTTGGATTTCGCTTATTTCAAATCGTGTTCCATGGTGTTAATGCTCATTAACCCAGAAATCGCAAAGTATGTGTAATGAGTCCCAAATAGCACAAAACCGTCTTTTCACTTCCATATGCGTACAAAAAAGACGAATAAGCTTTGATAGGGCTTATTTCAATTCGCATAGTGTTTTATGGGTGTGCACCAGAATCACCTCCAACCAAAGCAGAAAAGGTGTTTTGGGTTCCATCCACTTAAAAAGAAAGACGATCAAGCTCTGATTGGTTTTGTTGCAAATTGATGTTTTTAGGGTTAGAATGCACATTCACCAAAAATTCTCAGAGTGAAATGTTTCTGAACAGCCTTAATCAAGCATAGGTGTTTTGGTTCCATGTCAATAGAAAGCAGACGAATAAGTTTGGATTGTTCTTTCCATGTTCTTTCCACCCACAAATAGCAAAGTGTAATGAGCCTGAACCTCCCCAAACAGGTTGTTTTGCGTTCCAGCTACATAGAAAGAAGAATTTTGGATTTCGCTTCTTTCAGATCGTGTTCCGTGGTGTTAATGCTCATTAACCCAGAAATCGCAAAGTATGTGTAATGTCCCAAATAACACAAAACCGTCTTTTCGCTTCCATATGCGGAGAAAGAAGACGAATAAGCTTTGATAGGGCTTATTTCAATTCGCATGGTGTTTTATGGGTGTGCACCAGAATCACCTCCAACCAAAGCAGAAAAGGTGTTTTGGGTTCTGTCAGGGGTTCAGAAGGAGAGACACAGGAGGGGGAGCAAATGGAGAGTGAGGAGGAGGAGTACGAGGGGGGCGCAGGCAGTGACAGTGGCCAGAGTTATTCCACAAGCCTCTCTAGCGAATCGGAGGACTCACAGAAGGGAGCGCCGGTGGCCAGAGCAAGGGAGATTCCAAGGGAGAAACCTCAAGAGGGAGGGGCCAGCGGGGAGTCTCTGAACAGCAGCTGGAGATCAGGGCCAGCGTCTCCACCAGAGCGCAGTGGGGAGGGGGAGTCCCAGGAGTCGGGACCAGTGTCCTCACCACCAGAGGGAGGAGAGGAGTCAGGTTTGGCAACACCCACATCAGGAAGCGGGGAAACGGTCAGAAGGAAAGTCACCGGCTGGGCGCGCGCGCCAAGTTCAAATGTACAGGAGCGCGGCACAGCGGGGAGCCCGGGAAGGGAGCCAGGTCCTAAAGCCCGCCGGAGGGAGGGGCAAGACTCAGGAGGCTCCGCGTCAGAGGAGTCCAGGAAGGAGGGAACCCCAGAGGGCAGAAGGACCCAACGCAGGAAAGAGCAGCGCAAGAGGTGGAGCCAGGCTAGAATCTTAAACTGGTGTGGGTGGAGCAGTGAGTCAGAGGGGACTTAGCCGGTCTAGCGTTATGACGTGGGCCTGCGCGCCCAGAGCTTGGAAATGGAAACTAAACTTCAATAAAGACTTTTGTATATAATATCCACTGGGCGTTGGTCCTCTGTGAGCTGGGACCTAGCGGCAGTCCTGACAGGTTCCATCCACTTAAAAAGAAAGACGATCAAGCTCTGATTGGTTTTGTTGCAAATTGATGTTTTTAGGGTTAGAATGCACATTCACCAAAAATTCTCAGAGTGAAATGTTTCTTAACAGCCTTAATCAAGCATAGGTGTTTTGGTTCCATGTCAATAGAAAGCAGACGAATAAGTTTGGATTGTTCTTTCCATGTTCTTTCCACCGACAAATAGCAGTGTAATGAGCCTGAACCTCCCCAAACAGGTTGTTTTGCGTTCCAGCTACATAGAAAGAAGAATTTTGGATTTCGCTTCTTTCAGATCGTGTTCCGTGGTGTTAATGCTCATTAACCCAGAAATCGCAAAGTATGTGTAATGAGTCCCAAATAACACAAAACCGTCTTTTCGCTTCCATATGCGGAGAAAGAAGACGAATAAGCTTTGATAGGGCTTATTTCAATTCGCATGGTGTTTTATGGGTGTGCACCAGAATCACCTCCAACCAAAGCAGAAAAGGTGTTTTGGGTTCCATCCACTTAAAAAGAAAGACGATCAAGCTCTGATTGGTTTTGTTGCAAATTGATGTTTTTAGGGTTAGAATGCACATTCACCAAAAATTCTCAGAGTGAAATGTTTCTTAACAGCCTTAATCAAGCATAGGTGTTTTGGTTCCATGTCAATAGAAAGCAGACGAATAAGTTTGGATTGTTCTTTCCATGTTCTTTCCACCGACAAATAGCAGTGTAATGAGCTTGAACCTCCCCAAACAGGTTGTTTTGCGTTCCAGCTACATAGAAAGAAGAATTTTGGATTTCGCTTCTTTCAGATCGTGTTCCGTGGTGTTAATGCTCATTAACCCAGAAATCGCAAAGTATGTGTAATGAGTCCCAAATAACACAAAACCGTCTTTTCGCTTCCATATGCGTAGAAAGAAGACGAATAAGCTTTGACAGGGCTTATTTCAATTCGCATGGTGTTTTATGGGTGTGCACCAGAATCACCTCCAACCAAAGCAGAAAAGGTGTTTTGGGTTCCATCCACTTAAAAAGAAAGACGATCAAGCTCTGATTGGTTTTGTTGCAAATTGATGTTTTTAGGGTTAGAATGCACATTCACCCAAAAATCTCAGTGAAATGTTTCTTAGCCGTAAAGAAGCATAGGTGCTTTGGTTCCATGTCAATAGAAAGCAGACGAAAAAGTTTGGATTGTTCTATCCATGTTCTTTCCACCCACAAATAGCAAAGTGTAATGAGCCTGAACCTCCCCAAACAGGTTGTTTTGCGTTCCAGCTACATAGAAAGAAGAATTTTGGATTTCGCTTATTTCAAATCGTGTTCCATGGTGTTAATGCTCATTAACCCAGAAATCGCAAAGTATGTGTAATGAGTCCCAAATAGCACAAAACCGTCTTTTCGCTTCCATATGCGTAGAAAGAAGACGAATAAGCTTTGACAGGGCTTATTTCAATTCGCATGGTGTTTTATGGGTGTGCACCAGAATCACCTCCAACCAAAGCAGAAAAGGTGTTTTGGGTTCCATCCACTTAAAAAGAAAGACGATCAAGCTCTGATTGGTTTTGTTGCAAATTGATGTTTTTAGGGTTAGAATGCACATTCACCAAAAATTCTCAGAGTGAAATGTTTCTTAACAGCGTTAATCAAGCATAGGTGTTTTGGTTCCATGTCAATAGAAAGCAGACGAAAAAGTTTGGATTGTTCTATCCATGTTCTTTCCACCCACAAATAGCAAAGTGTAATGAGCCTGAACCTCCCCAAACAGGTTGTTTTGCGTTCCAGCTACATAGAAAGAAGAATTTTGGATTTCGCTTATTTCAAATCGTGTTCCATGGTGTTAATGCTCATTAACCCAGAAATCGCAAAGTATGTGTAATGAGTCCCAAATAGCACAAAACCGTCTTTTCACTTCCATATGCGTACAAAAAAGACGAATAAGCTTTGATAGGGCTTATTTCAATTCGCATAGTGTTTTATGGGTGTGCACCAGAATCACCTCCAACCAAAGCAGAAAAGGTGTTTTGGGTTCCATCCACTTAAAAAGAAAGACGATCAAGCTCTGATTGGTTTTGTTGCAAATTGATGTTTTTAGGGTTAGAATGCACATTCACCAAAAATTCTCAGAGTGAAATGTTTCTTAACAGCGTTAATCAAGCATAGGTGTTTTGGTTCCATGTCAATAGAAAGCAGACGAAAAAGTTTGGATTGTTCTATCCATGTTCTTTCCACCCACAAATAGCAAAGTGTAATGAGCCTGAACCTCCCCAAACAGGTTGTTTTGCGTTCCAGCTACATAGAAAGAAGAATTTTGGATTTCGCTTATTTCAAATCGTGTTCCATGGTGTTAATGCTCATTAACCCAGAAATCGCAAAGTATGTGTAATGAGTCCCAAATAGCACAAAACCGTCTTTTCACTTCCATATGCGTACAAAAAAGACGAATAAGCTTTGATAGGGCTTATTTCAATTCGCATGGTGTTTTATGGGTGTGCACCAGAATCACCTCCAACCAAAGCAGAAAAGGTGTTTTGGGTTCCATCCACTTAAAAAGAAAGACGATCAAGCTCTGATTGGTTTTGTTGCAAATTGATGTTTTTAGGGTTAGAATGCACATTCACCAAAAATTCTCAGAGTGAAATGTTTCTTAACAGCCTTAATCAAGCATAGGTGTTTTGGTTCCATGTCAATAGAAAGCAGACGAATAAGTTTGGATTGTTCTTTCCATGTTCTTTCCACCGACAAATAGCAGTGTAATGAGCTTGAACCTCCCCAAACAGGTTGTTTTGCGTTCCAGCTACATAGAAAGAAGAATTTTGGATTTCGCTTCTTTCAGATCGTGTTCCGTGGTGTTAATGCTCATTAACCCAGAAATCGCAAAGTATGTGTAATGAGTCCCAAATAACACAAAACCGTCTTTTCGCTTCCATATGCGTAGAAAGAAGACGAATAAGCTTTGACAGGGCTTATTTCAATTCGCATGGTGTTTTATGGGTGTGCACCAGAATCACCTCCAACCAAAGCAGAAAAGGTGTTTTGGGTTCCATCCACTTAAAAAGAAAGACGATCAAGCTCTGATTGGTTTTGTTGCAAATTGATGTTTTTAGGGTTAGAATGCACATTCACCAAAAATTCTCAGAGTGAAATGTTTCTTAACAGCGTTAATCAAGCATAGGTGTTTTGGTTCCATGTCAATAGAAAGCAGACGAAAAAGTTTGGATTGTTCTATCCATGTTCTTTCCACCCACAAATAGCAAAGTGTAATGAGCCTGAACCTCCCCAAACAGGTTGTTTTGCGTTCCAGCTACATAGAAAGAAGAATTTTGGATTTCGCTTATTTCAAATCGTGTTCCATGGTGTTAATGCTCATTAACCCAGAAATCGCAAAGTATGTGTAATGAGTCCCAAATAGCACAAAACCGTCTTTTCGCTTCCATATGCGTAGAAAGAAGACGAATAAGCTTTGACAGGGCTTATTTCAATTCGCATGGTGTTTTATGGGTGTGCACCAGAATCACCTCCAACCAAAGCAGAAAAGGTGTTTTGGGTTCCATCCACTTAAAAAGAAAGACGATCAAGCTCTGATTGGTTTTGTTGCAAATTGATGTTTTTAGGGTTAGAATGCACATTCACCAAAAATTCTCAGAGTGAAATGTTTCTTAACAGCGTTAATCAAGCATAGGTGTTTTGGTTCCATGTCAATAGAAAGCAGACGAAAAAGTTTGGATTGTTCTATCCATGTTCTTTCCACCCACAAATAGCAAAGTGTAATGAGCCTGAACCTCCCCAAACAGGTTGTTTGGCGTTCCAGCTACATAGAAAGAAGAATTTTGGATTTCGCTTCTTTCAAATCGTGTTCCATGGTGTTAATGCTCATTAACCCAGAAATCGCAAAGTATGTGTAATGAGTCCCAAATAACACAAAACCGTCTTTTCACTTCCATATGCGTACAAAAAAGACGAATAAGCTTTGATAGGGCTTATTTCAATTCGCATGGTGTTTTATGGGTGTGCACCAGAATCACCTCCAACCAAAGCAGAAAAGGTGTTTTGGGTTCCATCCACTTAAAAAGAAAGACGATCAAGCTCTGATTGGTTTTGTTGCAAATTGATGTTTTTAGGGTTAGAATGCACATTCACCAAAAATTCTCAGAGTGAAATGTTTCTTAACAGCCTTAATCAAGCATAGGTGTTTTGGTTCCATGTCAATAGAAAGCAGACGAATAAGTTTGGATTGTTCTTTCCATGTTCTTTCCACCGACAAATAGCAGTGTAATGAGCTTGAACCTCCCCAAACAGGTTGTTTTGCGTTCCAGCTACATAGAAAGAAGAATTTTGGATTTCGCTTCTTTCAGATCGTGTTCCGTGGTGTTAATGCTCATTAACCCAGAAATCGCAAAGTATGTGTAATGAGTCCCAAATAACACAAAACCGTCTTTTCGCTTCCATATGCGT
Source organism: Podarcis gaigeae (assembly GCF_964106915.1). NCBI lineage: Eukaryota > Metazoa > Chordata > Lepidosauria > Squamata > Lacertidae > Podarcis > Podarcis gaigeae. The sequence continues at coordinate 69,085 of NC_139685.1, read as the reverse complement.
AGAAAGAAGACGAATAAGCTTTGACAGGGCTTATTTCAATTCGCATGGTGTTTTATGGGTGTGCACCAGAATCACCTCCAACCAAAGCAGAAAAGGTGTTTTGGGTTCCATCCACTTAAAAAGAAAGACGATCAAGCTCTGATTGGTTTTGTTGCAAATTGATGTTTTTAGGGTTAGAATGCACATTCACCAAAAATTCTCAGAGTGAAATGTTTCTTAACAGCGTTAATCAAGCATAGGTGTTTTGGTTCCATGTCAATAGAAAGCAGACGAAAAAGTTTGGATTGTTCTATCCATGTTCTTTCCACCCACAAATAGCAAAGTGTAATGAGCCTGAACCTCCCCAAACAGGTTGTTTTGCGTTCCAGCTACATAGAAAGAAGAATTTTGGATTTCGCTTATTTCAAATCGTGTTCCATGGTGTTAATGCTCATTAACCCAGAAATCGCAAAGTATGTGTAATGAGTCCCAAATAGCACAAAACCGTCTTTTCGCTTCCATATGCGTAGAAAGAAGACGAATAAGCTTTGACAGGGCTTATTTCAATTCGCATGGTGTTTTATGGGTGTGCACCAGAATCACCTCCAACCAAAGCAGAAAAGGTGTTTTGGGTTCCATCCACTTAAAAAGAAAGACGATCAAGCTCTGATTGGTTTTGTTGCAAATTGATGTTTTTAGGGTTAGAATGCACATTCACCAAAAATTCTCAGAGTGAAATGTTTCTTAACAGCGTTAATCAAGCATAGGTGTTTTGGTTCCATGTCAATAGAAAGCAGACGAAAAAGTTTGGATTGTTCTATCCATGTTCTTTCCACCCACAAATAGCAAAGTGTAATGAGCCTGAACCTCCCCAAACAGGTTGTTTGGCGTTCCAGCTACATAGAAAGAAGAATTTTGGATTTCGCTTCTTTCAAATCGTGTTCCATGGTGTTAATGCTCATTAACCCAGAAATCGCAAAGTATGTGTAATGAGTCCCAAATAACACAAAACCGTCTTTTCACTTCCATATGCGTACAAAAAAGACGAATAAGCTTTGATAGGGCTTATTTCAATTCGCATGGTGTTTTATGGGTGTGCACCAGAATCACCTCCAACCAAAGCAGAAAAGGTGTTTTGGGTTCCATCCACTTAAAAAGAAAGACGATCAAGCTCTGATTGGTTTTGTTGCAAATTGATGTTTTTAGGGTTAGAATGCACATTCACCAAAAATTCTCAGAGTGAAATGTTTCTGAACAGCCTTAATCAAGCATAGGTGTTTTGGTTCCATGTCAATAGAAAGCAGACGAATAAGTTTGGATTGTTCTTTCCATGTTCTTTCCACCGACAAATAGCAGTGTAATGAGCCTGAACCTCCCCAAACAGGTTGTTTTGCGTTCCAGCTACATAGAAAGAAGAATTTTGGATTTCGCTTCTTTCAGATCGTGTTCCGTGGTGTTAATGCTCATTAACCCAGAAATCGCAAAGTATGTGTAATGAGTCCCAAATAACACAAAACCGTCTTTTCGCTTCCATATGCGTAGAAAGAAGACGAATAAGCTTTGACAGGGCTTATTTCAATTCGCATGGTGTTTTATGGGTGTGCACCAGAATCACCTCCAACCAAAGCAGAAAAGGTCTTTTGGGTTCCATCCACTTAAAAAGAAAGACGATCAAGCTCTGATTGGTTTTGTTGCAAATTGATGTTTTTAGGGTTAGAATGCACATTCACCCAAAAATCTCAGTGAAATGTTTCTTAGCCGTAAAGAAGCAGAGGTGCTTTGGTTCCATGTCAATAGAAAGCAGACGAAAAAGTTTGGATTGTTCTATCCATGTTCTTTCCACCCACAAATAGCAAAGTGTAATGAGCCTGAACCTCCCCAAACAGGTTGTTTTGCGTTCCAGCTACATAGAAAGAAGAATTTTGGATTTCGCTTATTTCAAATCGTGTTCCATGGTGTTAATGCTCATTAACCCAGAAATCGCAAAGTATGTGTAATGAGTCCCAAATAGCACAAAACCGTCTTTTCGCTTCCATATGCGTAGAAAGAAGACGAATAAGCTTTGACAGGGCTTATTTCAATTCGCATGGTGTTTTATGGGTGTGCACCAGAATCACCTCCAACCAAAGCAGAAAAGGTGTTTTGGGTTCCATCCACTTAAAAAGAAAGACGATCAAGCTCTGATTGGTTTTGTTGCAAATTGATGTTTTTAGGGTTAGAATGCACATTCACCAAAAATTCTCAGAGTGAAATGTTTCTTAACAGCGTTAATCAAGCATAGGTGTTTTGGTTCCATGTCAATAGAAAGCAGACGAAAAAGTTTGGATTGTTCTATCCATGTTCTTTCCACCCACAAATAGCAAAGTGTAATGAGCCTGAACCTCCCCAAACAGGTTGTTTGGCGTTCCAGCTACATAGAAAGAAGAATTTTGGATTTCGCTTCTTTCAAATCGTGTTCCATGGTGTTAATGCTCATTAACCCAGAAATCGCAAAGTATGTGTAATGAGTCCCAAATAACACAAAACCGTCTTTTCACTTCCATATGCGTACAAAAAAGACGAATAAGCTTTGATAGGGCTTATTTCAATTCGCATAGTGTTTTATGGGTGTGCACCAGAATCACCTCCAACCAAAGCAGAAAAGGTGTTTTGGGTTCCATCCACTTAAAAAGAAAGACGATCAAGCTCTGATTGGTTTTGTTGCAAATTGATGTTTTTAGGGTTAGAATGCACATTCACCAAAAATTCTCAGAGTGAAATGTTTCTGAACAGCCTTAATCAAGCATAGGTGTTTTGGTTCCATGTCAATAGAAAGCAGACGAATAAGTTTGGATTGTTCTTTCCATGTTCTTTCCACCGACAAATAGCAGTGTAATGAGCCTGAACCTCCCCAAACAGGTTGTTTTGCGTTCCAGCTACATAGAAAGAAGAATTTTGGATTTCGCTTCTTTCAGATCGTGTTCCGTGGTGTTAATGCTCATTAACCCAGAAATCGCAAAGTATGTGTAATGAGTCCCAAATAACACAAAACCGTCTTTTCGCTTCCATATGCGTAGAAAGAAGACGAATAAGCTTTGACAGGGCTTATTTCAATTCGCATGGTGTTTTATGGGTGTGCACCAGAATCACCTCCAACCAAAGCAGAAAAGGTCTTTTGGGTTCCATCCACTTAAAAAGAAAGACGATCAAGCTCTGATTGGTTTTGTTGCAAATTGATGTTTTTAGGGTTAGAATGCACATTCACCCAAAAATCTCAGTGAAATGTTTCTTAGCCGTAAAGAAGCATAGGTGCTTTGGTTCCATGTCAATAGAAAGCAGACGAAAAAGTTTGGATTGTTCTATCCATGTTCTTTCCACCCACAAATAGCAAAGTGTAATGAGCCTGAACCTCCCCAAACAGGTTGTTTTGCGTTCCAGCTACATAGAAAGAAGAATTTTGGATTTCGCTTATTTCAAATCGTGTTCCATGGTGTTAATGCTCATTAACCCAGAAATCGCAAAGTATGTGTAATGAGTCCCAAATAGCACAAAACCGTCTTTTCGCTTCCATATGCGTAGAAAGAAGACGAATAAGCTTTGACAGGGCTTATTTCAATTCGCATGGTGTTTTATGGGTGTGCACCAGAATCACCTCCAACCAAAGCAGAAAAGGTGTTTTGGGTTCCATCCACTTAAAAAGAAAGACGATCAAGCTCTGATTGGTTTTGTTGCAAATTGATGTTTTTAGGGTTAGAATGCACATTCACCAAAAATTCTCAGAGTGAAATGTTTCTTAACAGCGTTAATCAAGCATAGGTGTTTTGGTTCCATGTCAATAGAAAGCAGAAGAAAAAGTTTGAATTGTTCTATCCATGTTCTTTCCACCCACAAATAGCAAAGTGTAATGAGCCTGAACCTCCCCAAACAGGTTGTTTTGCGTTCCAGCTACATAGAAAGAAGAATTTTGGATTTCGCTTCTTTCAGATCGTGTTCCGTGGTGTTAATGCTCATTAACCCAGAAATCGCAAAGTATGTGTAATGTCCCAAATAACACAAAACCGTCTTTTCGCTTCCATATGCGGAGAAAGAAGACGAATAAGCTTTGATAGGGCTTATTTCAATTCGCATGGTGTTTTATGGGTGTGCACCAGAATCACCTCCAACCAAAGCAGAAAAGGTGTTTTGGGTTCCATCCACTTAAAAAGAAAGACGATCAAGCTCTGATTGGTTTTGTTGCAAATTGATGTTTTTAGGGTTAGAATGCACATTCACCAAAAATTCTCAGAGTGAAATGTTTCTTAACAGCCTTAATCAAGCATAGGTGTTTTGGTTCCATGTCAATAGAAAGCAGACGAATAAGTTTGGATTGTTCTTTCCATGTTCTTTCCACCGACAAATAGCAGTGTAATGAGCCTGAACCTCCCCAAACAGGTTGTTTTGCGTTCCAGCTACATAGAAAGAAGAATTTTGGATTTCGCTTCTTTCAGATCGTGTTCCGTGGTTTTAATGCTCATTAACCCAGAAATCGCAAAGTATGTGTAATGAGTCCCAAATAACACAAAACCGTCTTTTCGCTTCCATATGCGGAGAAAGAAGACGAATAAGCTTTGATAGGGCTTATTTCAATTCGCATGGTGTTTTATGGGTGTGCACCAGAATCACCTCCAACCAAAGCAGAAAAGGTGTTTTGGGTTCCATCCACTTAAAAAGAAAGACGATCAAGCTCTGATTGGTTTTGTTGCAAATTGATGTTTTTAGGGTTAGAATGCACATTCACCAAAAATTCTCAGAGTGAAATGTTTCTTAACAGCGTTAATCAAGCATAGGTGTTTTGGTTCCATGTCAATAGAAAGCAGACGAAAAAGTTTGGATTGTTCTATCCATGTTCTTTCCACCCACAAATAGCAAAGTGTAATGAGCCTGAACCTCCCCAAACAGGTTGTTTGGCGTTCCAGCTACATAGAAAGAAGAATTTTGGATTTCGCTTATTTCAAATCGTGTTCCATGGTGTTAATGCTCATTAACCCAGAAATCGCAAAGTATGTGTAATGAGTCCCAAATAGCACAAAACCGTCTTTTCGCTTCCATATGCGTACAAAAAAGACGAATAAGCTTTGATAGGGCTTATTTCAATTCGCATGGTGTTTTATGGGTGTGCACCAGAATCACCTCCAACCAAAGCAGAAAAGGTGTTTTGGGTTCCATCCACTTAAAAAGAAAGACGATCAAGCTCTGATTGGTTTTGTTGCAAATTGATGTTTTTAGGGTTAGAATGCACATTCACCAAAAATTCTCAGAGTGAAATGTTTCTTAACAGCGTTAATCAAGCATAGGTGTTTTGGTTCCATATCAATAGAAAGCAGACGAAAAAGTTTGGATTGTTCTTTCCATGTTCTTTCCACCGACAAATAGCAGTGTAATGAGCCTGAACCTCCCCAAACAGGTTGTTTTGCGTTCCAGCTACATAGAAAGAAGAATTTTGGATTTCGCTTCTTTCAGATCGTGTTCCGTGGTGTTAATGCTCATTAACCCAGAAATCGCAAAGTATGTGTAATGTCCCAAATAACACAAAACCGTCTTTTCGCTTCCATATGCGGAGAAAGAAGACGAATAAGCTTTGATAGGGCTTATTTCAATTCGCATGGTGTTTTATGGGTGTGCACCAGAATCACCTCCAACCAAAGCAGAAAAGGTGTTTTGGGTTCCATCCACTTAAAAAGAAAGACGATCAAGCTCTGATTGGTTTTGTTGCAAATTGATGTTTTTAGGGTTAGAATGCACATTCACCCAAAAATCTCAGTGAAATGTTTCTTAGCCGTAAAGAAGCATAGGTGCTTTGGTTCCATGTCAATAGAAAGCAGACGAAAAAGTTTGGATTGTTCTTTCCATGTTCTTTCCACCGACAAATAGCAGTGTAATGAGCCTGAACCTCCCCAAACAGGTTGTTTTGCGTTCCAGCTACATAGAAAGAAGAATTTTGGATTTCGCTTCTTTCAGATCGTGTTCCGTGGTGTTAATGCTCATTAACCCAGAAATCGCAAAGTATGTGTAATGAGTCCCAAATAACACAAAACCGTCTTTTCGCTTCCATATGCGTAGAAAGAAGACGAATAAGCTTTGACAGGGCTTATTTCAATTCGCATGGTGTTTTATGGGTGTGCACCAGAATCACCTCCAACCAAAGCAGAAAAGGTGTTTTGGGTTCCATCCACTTAAAAAGAAAGACGATCAAGCTCTGATTGGTTTTGTTGCAAATTGATGTTTTTAGGGTTAGAATGCACATTCACCCAAAAATCTCAGTGAAATGTTTCTTAGCCGTAAAGAAGCATAGGTGCTTTGGTTCCATGTCAATAGAAAGCAGACGAAAAAGTTTGGATTGTTCTATCCATGTTCTTTCCACCCACAAATAGCAAAGTGTAATGAGCCTGACCCTCCCCAAACAGGTTGTTTTGCGTTCCAGCTACATAGAAAGAAGAATTTTGGATTTCGCTTATTTCAAATCGTGTTCCATGGTGTTAATGCTCATTAACCCAGAAATCGCAAAGTATGTGTAATGAGTCCCAAATAAAACAAAACCGTCTTTTCGCTTCCATATGCGTAGAAAGAAGACGAATAAGCTTTGACAGGGCTTATTTCAATTCGCATGGTGTTTTATGGGTGTGCACCAGAATCACCTCCAACCAAAGCAGAAAAGGTGTTTTGGGTTCCATCCCCTTAAAAAGAAAGACGATCAAGCTCTGATTGGTTTTGTTGCAAATTGATGTTTTTAGGGTTAGAATGCACATTCACCAAAAATTCTCAGAGTGAAATGTAAACAAGCCGTAAACAAGCATAGGTGTTTTGGTTCCATGTCAATAGAAAGCAGACGAAAAAGTTTGGATTGTTCTTTCCATGTTCTTTCCACCCACAAATAACAAAGTGTAATGAGCCTGAACCTCCCCAAACAGGTTGTTTTGCGTTCCAGCTACATAGAAAGAAGAATTTTGGATTTCGCTTATTTCAAATCGTGTTCCGTGGTGTTAATGCTCATTAACCCCGAAATCGCAAAGTATGTGTAATGAGTCCCAAATAACACAAAACCGTCTTTTCCCTTCCATATGCGTAGAAAGAAGACGAATAAGCTTTGATAGGGCTTAATTCAATTCGCATGGTGTTTTATGGGTGTGCACCAGAATCACCTCCAACCAAAGCAAAAAGGTGTTTTGGGTTCCATCCACTTAAAAAGAAAGACGATAAAGCTCTGATTGGTTTTGTTGCAAATTGGTGTTTTTGGGGTTAGAATGCACATTCACCCAAAAATCTCAGAGTGAAATGTTTCTTAACAGCCGTAATCAAGCATAGGTGTTTTGGTTCCATGTCAATAGAAAGCAGACGAAAAAGTTTGGATTGTTCTTTCCATGTTCTTTCCACCCACAAATAGCAAAGCGAAGTGTAATGAGCCTAAACCTCCCCAAACAGGTTGTTTTGCGTTCCAGCTACATAGAAAGAAGAATTTTGGATTTCGCTTATTTCAAATCGTGTTCTGTGGTGTTAATGCTCATTAACCCAGAAATCGCAAAGTATGTGTAATGAGTCCCAAATAACACAAAACCGTCTTTTCGCTTCCATATGCGTAGAAAGAAGACGAATAAGCTTTGATAGGGCTTATTTCAATTCGCATGGTCTTTTATGGGTGTGCACCAGAATCACCTCCAACCAAAGCAAAAAGGTGTTTTGGGTTCCATCCACTTAAAAAGAAAGACGATAAAGCTCTGATTGGTTTTGTTGCAAATTGGTGTTTTTGGGGTTAGAATGCACATTCACCCAAAAATCTCAGAGTGAAATGTTTCTTAACAGCCGTAATCAAGCATAGGTGTTTTGGTTCCATGTCAATAGAAAGCAGACGAAAAAGTTTGGATTGTTCTTTCCATGTTCTTTCCACCGACAAATAGCAGTGTAATGAGCCTGAACCTCCCCAAACAGGTTGTTTTGCGTTCAAGCTACATAGAAAGAAGAATTTTGGATTTCGCTTCTTTCAGATCGTGTTCCGTGGTGTTAATGCTCATTAACCCAGAAATCGCAAAGTATGTGTAATGAGTCCCAAATAACACAAAACCGTCTTTTCGCTTCCATATGCGTAGAAAGAAGACGAATAAGCTTTGATAGGGCTTATTTCAATTCACATGGTGTTTTATGTTTGTGCACCAGAATCACCTCCAACCAAAGCAAAAAAGGTGTTTTGGGTTCCATCCCCTTAAAAAGAAAGACGATCAAGCTCTGATTGGTTTTGTTGCAAATTGATGTTTTTGGGGTTAGAATGCACATTCACCAAAAATTCTCAGAGTGAAATGTAAACAAGCCGTAAACAAGCATAGGTGTTTTGGTTCCATGTCAATAGAAAGCAGACGAACAAGTTTGGATTGTTCTTTCCATGTTCTTTCCACCCACAAATAGCAAAGCGAAGTGTAATGAGCCTGAACCTCCCCAAACAGGTTGTTTTGCGTTCCAGCTACATAGAAAGAAGAATTTTGGATTTCGCTTATTTCAAATCGTGTTCCATGGTGTTAATGCTCATTAACCCAGAAATCGCAAAGTATGTGTAATGAGTCCCAAATAAAACAAAACCGTCTTTTCGCTTCCATATGCGTACAAAAATGACGAATAAGCCTTGGTAGTGCTTATTTCAATTCGCATGGTGTTTTATGGGTGTGCACCAGAATCACCCCCAACCAAAGCAAAAAAGGTGTTTTGGGTTCCATCCACTTAAAAAGAAAGACGATCAAGCTCTGATTGGTTTTGTTGCAAATTGATGTTTTTAGGGTTAGAATGCACATTCACCAAAAATTCTCAGAGTGAAATTGTCAGGACTGCCGCTAGGTCCCAGCTCACAGAGGACCAACGCCCAGTGGATATTATATACAAAAGTCTTTATTGAAGTTTAGTTTCCATTTCCAAGCTCTGGGCGCGCAGGCCCACGTCTTAACGCTAGACCGGCTAAGTCCCCTCTGACTCACTGCTCCACCCACACCAGTTTAAGATTCTAGCCCGGCTCCACCTCTTGCGCTGCTCTTTCCTGCGTTGGGTCCTTCTGCCCTCTGGGGTTCCCTCCTTCCTGGACTCCTCTGACGCGGAGCCTCCTGAGTCTTGCCCCTCCCTCCGGCGGGCTTTAGGACCTGGCTCCCTTCCCGGGCTCCCCGCTGTGCCGCGCTCCTGTACATTTGAACTTGGCGCGCGCGCCCAGCCGGTGACTTTCCTTCTGACCGTTTCCCCGCTTCCTGATGTGGGTGTTGCCAAACCTGACTCCTCTCCTCCCTCTGGTGGTGAGAACACTGGTCCCGACTCCTGGGACTCCCCCTCCCCACTGCGCTCTGGTGGAGACGCTGGCCCTGATCTCCAGCTGCTGTTCAGAGACTCCCCGCTGGCCCCTCCCTCTTGAGGTTTCTCCCTTGGAATCTCCCTTGCTCTGGCCACCGGCGCTCCCTTCTGAGAGTCCTCCGATTCGCTAGAGAGGCTTGTGGAATAACTCTGGCCACTGTCACTGCCTGCGCCCCCCTCGTACTCCTCCTCCTCACTCTCCATTTGCTCCCCCTCCTGTGTCTCTCCTTCTGAACCCCTGACAGAAATGTTTCTGAACAGCCTTAATCAAGTATAGGTGTTTTGGTTCCATGTCAATAGAAAGCAGACGAATAAGTTTGGATTGTTCTTTCCATGTTCTTTCCACCGACAAATAGCAGTGTAATGAGCCTGAACCTCCCCAAACAGGTTGTTTTGCGTTCCAGCTACATAGAAAGAAGAATTTTGGATTTCGCTTCTTTCAGATCGTGTTCCGTGGTGTTAATGCTCATTAACCCCGAAATCGCAAAGTATGTGTAATGAGTCCCAAATAACACAAAACCGTCTTTTCCCTTCCATATGCGTAGAAAGAAGACGAATAAGCTTTGATAGGGCTTATTTCAATTCGCATGGTGTTTTATGGGTGTGCACCAGAATCACCTCCAACCAAAGCAGAAAAGGTGTTTTGGGTTCCATCCACTTAAAAAGAAAGACGATCAAGCTCTGATTGGTTTTGTTGCAAATTGATGTTTTTAGGGTTAGAATGCACATTCACCAAAAATTCTCAGTGAAATGTTTCTTAACAGCCTTAATCAGCATAGGTGTTTTGGTTCCATGTCAATAGAAAGCAGACGAATAAGTTTGGATTGTTCTTTCCATGTTCTTTCCACCCACAAATAGCAGTGTAATGAGCCTGAACCTCCCCAAACAGGTTGTTTTGCGTTCCAGCTACATAGAAAGAAGAATTTTGGATTTCGCTTCTTTCAGATCGTGTTCCGTGGTGTTAATGCTTATTAACCCCGAAATCGCAAAGTATGTGTAATGAGTCCCAAATAACACAAAACCGTCTTTTCGCTTCCATATGCGTAGAAAGAAGACGAATAAGCTTTGATAGGGCTTATTTCAATTCGCATGGTGTTTTATGGGTGTGCACCAGAATCACCTCCAACCAAAGCAAAAAAGGTGTTTTGGGTTCCATCCACTTAAAAGGAAAGACGATCAAGCTCTGATTGGTTTTGTTGCAAATTGATGTTTTTAGGGTTAGAATGCACATTCACCAAAAATTCTCAGTGAAATGTTTCTTAACAGCCTTAATCAGCATAGGTGTTTTGGTTCCATGTCAATAGAAAGCAGACGAATAAGTTTGGATTGTCTTTCCATGTTCTTTCCACCGACAAATAGCAGTGTAATGAGCCTGAACCTCCCCAAACAGGTTGTTTTGCGTTCCAGCTACATAGAAAGAAGAATTTTGGATTTCGCTTCTTTCAGATCGTGTTCCGTGGTGTTAATGCTTATTAACCCCGAAATCGCAAAGTATGTGTAATGAGTCCCAAATAACACAAAACCGTCTTTTCGCTTCCATATGCGTAGAAAGAAGACGAATAAGCTTTGATAGGGCTTATTTCAATTCGCATGGTGTTTTATGGGTGTGCACCAGAATCACCTCCAACCAAAGCAGAAAAGGTGTTTTGGGTTCCATCCACTTAAAAGGAAAGACGATAAAGCTCTGATTGGTTTTGTTGCAAATTGGTGTTTTTGGGGTTAGAATGCACTTTCACCCAAAAATCTCAGAGTGAAATGTTTCTTAGCCGTAAACAAGCATAGGTGATTTGGTTCCATGTCAATAGAAAGCAGACGAAAAAGTTTGGATTGTTCTTTCCATGTTCTTTCCACCCACAAATAGCAAAGTGTAATGAGCCTGAACCTCCCCAAACAGGTTGTTTTGCGTTCCAGCTACATAGAAAGAAGAATTTTGGATTTCGCTTATTTCAAATCGTGTTCCATGGTGTTAATGCTCATTAACCCAGAAATCGCAAAGTATGTGTAATGAGTCCCAAATAACACAAAACCGTCTTTTCGCTTCCATATGCGTAGAAAGAAGACGAATAAGCTTTGATAGGGCTTATTTCAATTCGCATGGTGTTTTATGGGTGTGCACCAGAATCACCTCCAACCAAAGCAAAAAAGGTGTTTTGGGTTCCATCCACTTAAAAGGAAAGACGATAAAGCTCTGATTGGTTTTGTTGCAAATTGGTGTTTTTGTGGTTAGAATGCACTTTCACCCAAAAATCTCAGAGTGAAATGTTTCTTAGCCGTAAACAAGCATAGGTGTTTTGGTTCCATGTCAATAGAAAGTAGACGAAAAATTTTGGATTGTTCTTTCCGTGTTCTTTCCACCCACAAATAGCAAAGTGTAATGAGCCTGAACCTCCCCAAACAGGTTGTTTTGCGTTCCAGCTACATAGAAAGAAGAATTTTGGATTTCGCTTATTTCAAATTGTGTTCCATGGTGTTAATGCTCATTAACCCCGAAATCGCAAAGTATGTGTAATGTGTCCCAAATAACACAAAACCGTCTTTTCGCTTCCATATGCGTAGAAAGAAGACGAATAAGCTTTGATAGGGCTTATTTCAATTCACATGCTGTTTTATGTTTGTGCACCAGAATCACCTCCAACCAAAGCAAAAAAGGTGTTTTGGGTTCCATCCCCTTAAAAAGAAAGACGATCAAGCTCTGATTGGTTTTGTTGCAAATTGATGTTTTTGGGGTTAGAATGCACATTCACCAAAAATTCTCAGAGTGAAATGTAAACAAGCCGTAAACAAGCATAGGTGTTTTGGTTCCATGTCAATAGAAAGCAGACGAAAAAGTTTGGATTGTTCTTTCCATGTTCTTCCCACCCACAAATAGCAAAGCGAAGTGTAATGAGCCTGAACCTCCCCAAACAGGTTGTTTTGCGTTCCAGCTACATAGAAAGAAGAATTTTGGATTTCGCTTATTTCAAATCGTGTTCCATGGTGTTAATGCTCATTAACCCAGAAATCGCAAAGTATGTGTAATGAGTCCCAAATAAAACAAAACCGTCTTTTCGCTTCCATATGCGTACAAAAAAGACGAATAAGCCTTGGTAGTGCTTATTTCAATTCGCATGGTGTTTTATGGGTGTGCACCAGAATCACCCCCAACCAAAGCAAAAAAGGTGTTTTGGGTTCCATCCACTTAAAAAGAAAGACGATCAAGCTCTGATTGGTTTTGTTGCAAATTGATGTTTTTAGGGTTAGAATGCACATTCACCAAAAATTCTCAGAGTGAAATGTTTCTGAACAGCCTTAATCAAGCATAGGTGTTTTGGTTCCATGTCAATAGAAAGCAGACGAATAAGTTTGGATTGTTCTTTCCATGTTCTTTCCACCGACAAATAGCAGTGTAATGAGCCTGAACCTCCCCAAACAGGTTGTTTTGCGTTCCAGCTACATAGAAAGAAGAATTTTGGATTTCGCTTCTTTCAGATCGTGTTCCGTGGTGTTAATGCTCATTAACCCAGAAATCGCAAAGTATGTGTAATGAGGCCCAAATAACACAAAACCGTCTTTTCGCTTCCATATGCGTAGAAAGAAGACGAATAAGCTTTGATAGGGCTTATTTCAATTCGCATGGTGTTTTATGGGTGTGCACCAGAATCACCTCCAACCAAAGCAGAAAAGGTGTTTTGGGTTCCATCCACTTAAAAAGAAAGACGATCAAGCTCTGATTGGTTTTGTTGCAAATTGATGTTTTTAGGGTTAGAATGCACATTCACCAAAAATTCTCAGTGAAATATTTCTTAACAGCCTTAATCAGCATAGGTGTTTTGGTTCCATGTCAATAGAAAGCAGACGAATAAGTTTGGATTGTCTTTCCATGTTCTTTCCACCGACAAATAGCAGTGTAATGAGCCTGAACCTCCCCAAACAGGTTGTTTTGCGTTCCAGCTACATAGAAAGAAGAATTTTGGATTTCGCTTCTTTCAGATCGTGTTCCGTGGTGTTAATGCTTATTAACCCCGAAATCGCAAAGTATGTGTAATGAGTCCCAAATAACACAAAACCGTCTTTTCGCTTCCATATGCGTAGAAAGATGACGAATAAGCTTTGATAGGGCTTATTTCAATTCGCATGGTGTTTTATGGGTGTGCACCAGAATCACCTCCAACCAAAGCAGAAAAGGTGTTTTGGGTTCCAACCACTTAAAAGGAAAGACGATCAAGCTCTGATTGGTTTTGTTGCAAATTGGTGTTTTTGGGGTTAGAATGCACTTTCACCCAAAAATCTCAGAGTGAAATGTTTCTTAGCCGTAAACAAGCATAGGTGCTTTGGTTCCATGTCAATAGAAAGCAGACGAAAAAGTTTGGATTGTTCTTTCCAGGTTCTTTCCACCCACAAATAGCAAAGTGTAATGAGCCTGAACCTCCCCAAACAGGTTGTTTTGCGTTCCAGCTACATAGAAAGAAGAATTTTGGATTTCGCTTATTTCAAATCGTGTTCCATGGTGTTAATGCTCATTAACCCAGAAATCGCAAAGTATGTGTAATGAGTCCCAAATAACACAAAACCGTCTTTTCGCTTCCATATGCGTAGAAAGAAGACGAATAAGCTTTGATAGGGCTTATTTCAATTCGCATGGTGTTTTATGGGTGTGCACCAGAATCACCTCCAACCAAAGCAAAAAAGGTGTTTTGGGTTCCATCCACTTAAAAGGAAAGACGATAAAGCTCTGATTGGTTTTGTTGCAAATTGGTGTTTTTGTGGTTAGAATGCACTTTCACCCAAAAATCTCAGAGTGAAATGTTTCTTAGCCGTAAACAAGCATAGGTGTTTTGGTTCCATGTCAATAGAAAGCAGACGAAAAAGTTTGGATTGTTCTTTCCGTGTTCTTTCCACCCACAAATAGCAAAGTGTAATGAGCCTGAACCTCCCCAAACAGGTTGTTTTGCGTTCCAGCTACATAGAAAGAAGAATTTTGGATTTCGCTTATTTCAAATCGTGTTCCATGGTGTTAATGCTCATTAACACCGAAATCGCAAAGTATGTGTAATGAGTCCCAAATAACACAAAACCGTCTTTTCGCTTCCATATGCGTAGAAAGAAGACGAATAAGCTTTGATAGGGCTTATTTCAATTCACATGGTGTTTTATGTTTGTGCACCAGAATCACCTCCAACCAAAGCAGAAAAGGTGTTTTGGGTTCCATCCCCTTAAAAAGAAAGACGATCAAGCTCTGATTGGTTTTGTTGCAAATTGATGTTTTTGGGGTTAGAATGCACATTCACCAAAAATTCTCAGAGTGAAATGTAAACAAGCCGTAAACAAGCATAGGTGTTTTGGTTCCATGTCAATAGAAAGCAGACGAAAAAGTTTGGATTGTTCTTTCCATGTTCTTTCCACCCACAAATAGCAAAGCGAAGTGTAATGAGCCTGAACCTCCCCAAACAGGTTGTTTTGCGTTCCAGCTACATAGAAAGAAGAATTTTGGATTTCGCTTATTTCAAATCGTGTTCCATGGTGTTAATGCTCATTAACCCAGAAATCGCAAAGTATGTGTAATGAGTCCCAAATAAAACAAAACCGTCTTTTCGCTTCCATATGCGTACAAAAAAGACGAATAAGCCTTGGTAGTGCTTATTTCAATTCGCATGGTGTTTTATGGGTGTGCACCAGAATCACCCCCAACCAAAGCAAAAAAGGTGTTTTGGGTTCCATCCACTTAAAAAGAAAGACGATCAAGCTCTGATTGGTTTTGTTGCAAATTGATGTTTTTAGGGTTAGAATGCACATTCACCAAAAATTCTCAGAGTGAAATGTTTCTGAACAGCCTTAATCAAGCATAGGTGTTTTGGTTCCATGTCAATAGAAAGCAGACGAATAAGTTTGGATTGTTCTTTCCATGTTCTTTCCACCGACAAATAGCAGTGTAATGAGCCTGAACCTCCCCAAACAGGTTGTTTTGCGTTCAAGCTACATAGAAAGAAGAATTTTGGATTTCGCTTCTTTCAGATCGTGTTCCGTGGTGTTAATGCTCATTAACCCAGAAATCGCAAAGTATGTGTAATGAGTCCCAAATAACACAAAACCGTCTTTTCGCTTCCATATGCGTAGAAAGAAGACGAATAAGCTTTGATAGGGCTTATTTCAATTCGCATGGTGTTTTATGGGTGTGCACCAGAATCACCTCCAACCAAAGCAGAAAAGGTGTTTTGGGTTCCATCCACTTAAAAAGAAAGACGATCAAGCTCTGATTGGTTTTGTTGCAAATTGATGTTTTTAGGGTTAGAATGCACATTCACCAAAAATTCTCAGTGAAATGTTTCTTAACAGCCTTAATCAAGCATAGGTGTTTTGGTTCCATGTCAATAGAAAGCAGACGAATAAGTTTGGATTGTCTTTCCATGTTCTTTCCACCGACAAATAGCAGTGTAATGAGCCTGAACCTCCCCAAACAGGTTGTTTTGCGTGCCAGCTACATAGAAAGAAGAATTTTGGATTTCGCTTCTTTCAGATCGTGTTCCGTGGTGTTAATGCTCATTAACCCCGAAATCGCAAAGTATGTGTGTCAGGGGTTCAGAAGGAGAGACACAGGAGGGGGAGCAAATGGATAGTGAGGAGGAGGAGTACGAGGGGGGCGCAGGCAGTGACAGTGGCCAGAGTTATTCCACAAGCCTCTCTAGCGAATCGGAGGACTCACAGAAGGGAGCGCCGGTGGCCAGAGCAAGGGAGATTCCAAGGGAGAAACCTCAAGAGGGAGGGGCCAGCGGGGAGTCCTTGAACAGCAGCTGGAGATCAGGGCCAGCGTCTCCACCAGAGCGCAGTGGGGAGGGGGAGTCCCAGGAGTCGGGACCAGTGTCCTCACCACCAGAGGGAGGAGAGGAGTCAGGTTTGGCAACACCCACATCAGGAAGCGGGGAAACGGTCAGAAGGAAAGTCACCGGCTGGGCGCGCGCGCCAAGTTCAAATGTACAGGAGCGCGGCACAGCGGGGAGCCCGGGAAGGGAGCCAGGTCCTAAAGCCCGCCGGAGGGAGGGGCAAGACTCAGGAGGCTCCGCGTCAGAGGAGTCCAGGAAGGAGGGAACCCCAGAGGGCAGAAGGACCCAACGCAGGAAAGAGCAGCGCAAGAGGTGGAGCCGGGCTAGAATCTTAAACTGGTGTGGGTGGAGCAGTGAGTCAGAGGGGACTTAGCCGGTCTAGCGTTAAGACGTGGGCCTGCGCGCCCAGAGCTTGGAAATGGAAACCAAACTTCAATAAAGACTTTTGTATATAATATCCACTGGGCGTTGGTCCTCTGTGAGCTGGGACCTAGCGGCAGTCCTGACAATGTGTAATGAGTCCCAAATAACACAAAACCGTCTTTTCGCTTCCATATGCGTAGAAAGAAGACGAATAAGCTTTGATAGGGCTTATTTCAATTCGCATGGTGTTTTATGGGTGTGCACCAGAATCACCTCCAACCAAAGCAGAAAAGGTGTTTTGGGTTCCATCCACTTAAAAGGAAAGACGATAAAGCTCTGATTGGTTTTGTTGCAAATTGGTGTTTTTGTGGTTAGAATGCACTTTCACCCAAAAATCTCAGAGTGAAATGTTTCTTAGCCGTAAACAAGCATAGGTGTTTTGGTTCCATGTCAATAGAAAGCAGACGAAAAAGTTTGGATTGTTCTTTCCGTGTTCTTTCCACCCACAAATAGCAAAGTGTAATGAGCTTGAACCTCCCCAAACAGGTTGTTTTGCGTTCCAGCTACATAGAAAGAAGAATTTTGGATTTCGCTTATTTCAAATCGTGTTCCATGGTGTTAATGCTCATTAACCCAGAAATCGCAAAGTATGTGTAATGAGTCCCAAATAAAACAAAACCGTCTTTTCGCTTCCATATGCGTACAAAAAAGACGAATAAGCCTTGGTAGTGCTTATTTCAATTCGCATGGTGTTTTATGGGTGTGCACCAGAATCACCTCCAACCAAAGCAGAAAAGGTGTTTTGGGTTCCATCCACTTAAAAAGAAAGACGATCAAGCTCTGATTGGTTTTGTTGCAAATTGATGTTTTTGGGGTTAGAATGCACATTCACCAAAAATTCTCAGAGTGAAATGTAAACAAGCCGTAAACAAGCATAGGTGTTTTGGTTCCATGTCAATAGAAAGCAGACGAAAAAGTTTGGATTGTTCTTTCCATGTTCTTTCCACCCACAAATAGCAAAGTGTAATGAGCCTGAACCTCCCCAAACAGGTTGTTTTGCGTTCCAGCTACATAGAAAGAAGAATTTTGGATTTCGCTTATTTCAAATCGTGTTCCGTGGTGTTAATGCTCATTAACCCCGAAATCGCAAAGTATGTGTAATGAGTCCCAAATAACACAAAACCGTCTTTTCCCTTCCATATGCGTAGAAAGAAGACGAATAAGCTTTGATAGGGCTTAATTCAATTCGCATGGTGTTTTATGGGTGTGCACCAGAATCACCTCCAACCAAAGCAAAAAAGGTGTTTTGGGTTCCATCCACTTAAAAAGAAAGACGATCAAGCTCTGATTGGCTTTGTTGCAAATTGATGTTTTTGGGGTTAGAATGCACATTCACCAAAAATTCTCAGAGTGAAATGTAAACAAGCCGTAAACATGCATAGGTGTTTTGGTTCCATGTCAATAGAAAGCAGACGAAAAAGTTTGGATTGTTCTTTCCATGTTCTTTCCACCCACAAATAGCAGTGTAATGAGCCTGAACCTCCCCAAACAGGTTGTTTTGCGTTCCAGCTACATAGAAAGAAGAATTTTGGATTTCGCTTATTTCAGATCGTGTTCCGTGGTGTTAATGCTCATTAACAACAGAAATCGCAAAGTATGTGTAATGAGTCCCAAATAACACAAAACCGTCTTTTCACTTCCATATGCGTAGAAAAAAGACGAATAAGCTTTGATAGGGCTTATTTCAATTCGCATGGTGTTTTATGGGTGTGCACCAGAATCACCTCCAACCAAAGCAAAAAAGGTGTTTTGGGTTCCATCCACTTAAAAAGACGATAAAGCTCTGATTGGTTTTGTTGCAAATTGGTGTTTTTGGGGTTAGAATGCACTTTCACCCAAAAATCTCAGAGTGAAATGTTTCTTAGCCGTAAACAAGCATAGGTGTTTTGGTTCCATGTCAATAGAAAGCAGACGAAAAAGTTTGGATTGTTCTTTCCATGTTCTTTCCACCCACAAATAGCAAAGCGAAGTGTAATGAGCCTGAACCTCCCCAAACAGGTTGTTTTGCGTTCCAGCTACATAGAAAGAAGAATTTTGGATTTCGCTTCTTTCAGATCGTGTTCCGTGGTGTTAATGCTTATTAACCCCGAAATCGCAAAGTATGTGTAATGAGTCCCAAATAACACAAAACCGTCTTTTCGCTTCCATATGCGTAGAAAGAAGACGAATAAGCTTTGATAGGGCTTATTTCAATTCGCATGGTGTTTTATGGGTGTGCACCAGAATCACCTCCAACCAAAGCAGAAAAGGTGTTTTGGGTTCCATCCACTTAAAAGGAAAGACGATAAAGCTCTGATTGGTTTTGTTGCAAATTGGTGTTTTTGGGGTTAGAATGCACTTTCACCCAAAAATCTCAGAGTGAAATGTTTCTTAGCCGTAAACAAGCATAGGTGATTTGGTTCCATGTCAATAGAAAGCAGACGAAAAAGTTTGGATTGTTCTTTCCATGTTCTTTCCACCCACAAATAGCAAAGTGTAATGAGCCTGAACCTCCCCAAACAGGTTGTTTTGCGTTCCAGCTACATAGAAAGAAGAATTTTGGATTTCGCTTATTTCAAATCGTGTTCCATGGTGTTAATGCTCATTAACCCAGAAATCGCAAAGTATGTGTAATGAGTCCCAAATAACACAAAACCGTCTTTTCGCTTCCATATGCGTAGAAAGAAGACGAATAAGCTTTGATAGGGCTTATTTCAATTCGCATGGTGTTTTATGGGTGTGCACCAGAATCACCTCCAACGAAAGCAGAAAAGGTGTTTTGGGTTCCATCTACTTAAAAAGAAAGACGATCAAGCTCTGATTGGTTTTGTTGCTAATTGATGTTTTTGGGGTTAGAATGCACATTCACCAAAAATTCTCAGAGTGAAATGTAAACAAGCCGTAAACAAGCATAGGTGTTTTGGTTCCATGTCAATAGAAAGCAGACGAAAAAGTTTGGATTGTTCTTTCCATGTTCTTTCCAGCCACAAATAGCAAAGCGAAGTGTAATGAGCCTAAACCTCCCCAAACAGGTTGTTTTGCGTTCCAGCTACATAGAAAGAAGAATTTTGGATTTCGCTTATTTCAAATCGTTTTCCGTGGTGTTAATGCTCATTAACCCAGAAATCGCAAAGTATGTGTAATGAGTCCCAAATAACACAAAACCGACTTTTCGCTTCCATTTGCGTAGAAAGAAGACGAATAAGCTTTGATAGGGCTTAATTCAATTCGCATGGTGTTTTATGGGTGTGCACCAGAATCACCTCCAACCAAAGCAAAAAAGGTGTTTTGGGTTCCATCCACTTAAAAAGACGATAAAGCTCTGATTGGTTTTGTTGCAAATTGGTGTTTTTGGGGTTAGAATGCACTTTCACCCAAAAATCTCAGAGTGAAATGTTTCTTAGCCGTAAACAAGCATAGGTGCTTTGGTTCCATGTCAATAGAAAGCAGACGAAAAAGTTTGGATTGTTCTTTCCATGTTCTTTCCACCCACAAATAGCAAAGTGTAATGAGCCTGAACCTCCCCAAACAGGTTGTTTTGCGTTCCAGCTACATAGAAAGAAGAATTTTGGATTTCGCTTATTTCAAATTGTGTTCTGTGGTGTTAATGCTCATTAACCCAGAAATCGCAAAGTATGTGTAATGAGTCCCAAATAACACAAAACCGTCTTTTCGCTTCCATATGCGTAGAAAGAAGACGAATAAGCTTTGATAGGGCTTAATTCAATTTGCATGGTGTTTTATGGGTGTGCACCAGAATCACCTCCAACCAAAGCAAAAAAGGTGTTGTCAGGACTGCCGCTAGGTCCCAGCTCACAGAGGACCAACGCCCAGTGGATATTATATACAAAAGTCTTTATTGAAGTTTAGTTTCCATTTCCAAGCTCTGGGCGCGCAGGCCCACGTCTTAACGCTAGACCGGCTAAGTCCCCTCTGACTCACTGCTCCACCCACACCAGTTTAAGATTCTAGCCCGGCTCCACCTCTTGCGCTGCTCTTTCCTGCGTTGGGTCCTTCTGCCCTCTGGGGTTCCCTCCTTCCTGGACTCCTCTGACGCGGAGCCTCCTGAGTCTTGCCCCTCCCTCCGGCGGGCTTTAGGACCTGGCTCCCTTCCCGGGCTCCCCGCTGTGCCGCGCTCCTGTACATTTGAACTTGGCGCGCGCGCCCAGCCGGTGACTTTCCTTCTGACCGTTTCCCCGCTTCCTGATGTGGGTGTTGCCAAACCTGACTCCTCTCCTCCCTCTGGTGGTGAGGACACTGGTCCCGACTCCTGGGACTCCCCCTGCCCACTGCGCTCTGGTGGAGACGCTGGCCCCGATCTCCAGCTGCTGTTCAGGGACTCCCCGCTGGCCCCTCCCTCTTGAGGTCTCTCCCTTGGAATCTCCCTTGCTCTGGCCACCGGCGCTCCCTTCTGAGAGTCCTCCGATTCGCTAGAGAGGCTTGTGGAATAACTCTGGCCACTGTCACTGCCTGCGCCCCCCTCGTACTCCTCCTCCTCACTCTCCATTTGCTCCCCCTCCTGTGTCTCTCCTTCTGAACCCCTGACATCCATCCCCCCCTCGAAGCCCCCCCTTCCCCCCTCCCCCTCTTCCGGTGCGGGTTCCGGGTGCTCCATTGTTGTAGGGGTGAGTCCAGGATACAGCTCGTCCCCTGAGGCTTGCAACCATCGAGATAAGTCCGGGAAGTCCCCCATGGGCTCGTCGACGACGACCTCCTCCGCTTCCATCTCCTGCGCGGTGTGCTCGAAATCTGCACTCGACCCCAAAGCACCCAAGAGCCCTCCTCCCCCTGTTGCTTGATGGGGGTCCACCTCCCAGGGCCCCTTCGGCATGTCTCTGGGCCAGCCCACTTCGGGTTGGTCCTCCCACCAATAAGATCCCCCCGTGCCAAAACCTGAAAGTGATCCCTCCGGAGAGCTGCCTCCCGGAGCCGAGTCCTCAGCTGACGAGAAACCCCGGAAAGTGCTGGCCGAGACTGTGGGTGTGAACAAACAATCCTCGAAAAAGCCCGCCGGCATAGGCTTGTGCGGGAAAAGTGTGTGGAATTCTTCCTTGAGCAACTGCTCTTCCACTGCGTAATCCGGCACCCACCTGTTGGCGCTGGCCGGGGTGTCCTCTGTGGCGAGAAGATATTCAATCCTGTCCTCCCCCCACCTTGAGTCTAAAATCTCAGTGGCTTCATTAAGTGGCTCCCCTTTTGGCGACCCCCCTTTTTTGGGCGCTTCTCTGAGCGGGTCTGGCGCCTTCCCCGGTGCTTGAAACCTGTGGGGCTCTCTGTAGGGCGTGAGCACTGATCTATGAAAGACCGGGTGCATTCTGGAACCCTCCGGGAGTGTCAACCGGAAGGCCACTGGGTTGATCTGCGCCTCTACTTGGTAAGGCCCTAGCTGCTTGTGCCCTAGTTTCTTCTTGGCTAACGATCTGGCTGGAACTGCTTGTGCTGCCAACCAGACCCAGTCTCCCACCTGGATGTCCTCCCCAACCCTCCTGTGTCGATCTGCCTGCACTTTGTAAGCCTGTTTTGCCAACTCTAACTGCCTCCTGAGCTGCTCGTGGATCTCCTGCAACTCCGCTGCCACGTCCTCTGCTCCCTGTGGCTCCCCCTCCCGCACTGTGTCCAGACCCGGGAAGGTTCTGGGATGCCTCCCGTAGTTGGCGAAAAATGGGGTCACCCCCGTGGACCCGTGCTTCGTGTTGTTGTAGGCAAACTCGGCCAACGGTAGATAGTCCACCCAGGTCGATGGCTGCTGGTTGGCGTAGCATCTCAGGTACTGCTGCATGATGGCGTTGACCCTTTCCGCCTGCCCGTTAGTTTGCGGGTGTCTCGCCGACGCCAGGCTGACCTTGACGTTCAGGAATCCCATCAGCTTTTGCCAGAAGTTGGAGATGAACTGGCGCCCCCGGTCGGACAAAATAGACCGTGGTAGGCCGTGCACCTTGAACACGTGGTCTATGAACATCTTAGCGGTCTGCTCGGCCGTGGCCACCTTCGCGCACGGAATGAAGTGGGCCATCTTGGTGAACAGGTCCACTACCACGAGCACTGCCGTCTTGCCCCTTGAGCTGGGTAGATCTGTGACAAAGTCCAGGGCCACCCTCTCCCACGGTACGAACGGTGTCTGTAGCGGTTCCAACAGGCCCGCCGGCGGCTGGTGCACAGGCTTAGCCCTTTGGCAGGTGTCGCACCTATTGACATAGTCCGCGACATCCCCCCGCATCTTAGGCCACCAAAAGTCTCTGGCTACTAAGTCCACCGTCTTCTCCTTGCCGAAGTGCCCCGCGCTGGGCGCGTCGTGCAGCTGTTGCAGGACCTTCGCGCGGAGGCTGTCTCCTGGTACGTAGAGGACTCCCTTGCGTAGGAGCAGGCCGTCGCGCACTTGGAATTCGTCGCCCCTCGCCTTGCCACTGCACACCTCCTCCATCTTGGCTCGGGCGAACGAGTCCGTTTGCAGCGCGCGGCGCACCGCGTCCAGGTCCACCGTGGCTGACGCGCATGCCCACGCCTGTGGTGTGAAAATGTGCTTGGCCGCCGCCGGTGCCTCTGCCTCCAGATACTGCGGTTTTCTGGACAGCGCGTCCGCCAAGACGTTGCTGTTTCCTGGGATGTACTCAATTCTGAAGTCGAAATCTGCAAAGAACTCCGCCCAGCGGATGTGTCGCTGGTTCAGGAACCTCGCCGTGCGCCAGTACTCCAAGTTCTTATGGTCTGTGCGGACCTGCACCGTGTGCTTGGCTCCGACGAGGAAGTGCCGCCACGCCTTGAAGGCTGCATGTATGGCCAGCAACTCCCTGTCCCAAATGGTGTAGTTCTGCTCCGCTTTGCTGAGTTTTCTGGAGTAGAAAGCGCACGGCCTCCAGTCCCCCTGGTGGTCTTGCTGCAACAGAACGGCTCCCACGGCCCTGTCTGAGGCGTCCGTCTCCACTCTCATGGGCCTGCTGGGATTTACGTGCAGTAGGTTCTCTTCGGAAGCGAAGAGCTGCTTGAGCTTCTGAAAGGACTGCTCTGCCTGCTCCGTCCAGATGAACCTCTTCTTCTTGGAACTGAGGGTGTCGGTGATGGCCGCTGTCTGCATGGCGAAACCCTTGATGAACTTGCGATAAAAGTTGGCAAAACCGACAAACCTCTGTACTTCCTTCCTATTGCGTGGGCTCTTCCAATCCAGTACTGCACGTACCTTGGCACCGTCCATAGCCAGTCCCTTGTCGGACAGTTTGTAGCCCAAGAAATCCACCTCCGTCTTGTCGAACTGGCACTTCTCCAGCTTGGCGTACAGCCTGTGCTCCCGCAGCCTCTGCAGAACTTCCCTAACATCTCTCTCGTGAGCCTCCGGCGATTCCGAGAAGATTAGGATGTCATCCAGGAAGCAGACGCACTTCTTGTAGAGGAGACCCGCCAAGACATGATGCATGAAGGCTTGAAAGCAGTGGGAACCATTTTTTAATCCAAAAGGCATAACTCTGTATTCATAAGTGCCCAGCGGCGTAAACATGGTTGTTTTCCACTCGTCGCCTTCCCGTACGCGAATGAGATTGTACGCTCCGCGCAGATCCAACTTGGTAAAGATGCGACCCTTCCTCACCGTCGCCAGCAGGTCATCGATCTTGGGCATAGGGAAGGCTGAGGGCTTGGTCTTGAGGTTCAAGAAGCGGAAATCAACGACCAGCCTCTTTTGGGGCGTGTCCCGCTTCTTTACAAAGAACACTGGACTGCCTCCTGCCGCCTTGGACTCCCGGATGAATCCCCGCTTCAGGTTGTGATCTATGAACTCCCTGAGCTCTTGCAATTCATCCTCAGACATGGAGTACAGTTTCCCCGTCGGGAGCGTCGCCCCGGGCAGGAGGTCGATCTTGCAGTCGTAGGGTCTGTGGGGTGGCAGCTTATCCGCCTCTTTCTCGCAGAAGACCTCCAAAAACTCCTTGTATTTGTTAGGCACCGCTTGCAACATGCCCAAGTTCAGCTGTGGTCCATCCTCGTGCCCCTCATCTTCCAAGTCCGCCAGGATGCAGTGTTCTGCGCAGTAAGAGGAGCCGAAGGTCAGTTGCCGCTGGTACCAAGCTAATGCCGGGCTGTGCCTATCCAGCCAACTCATTCCCAACACTATGGGCGTGTCTGACAGGCGGGTGACGTTGAAGCTGATGACCTCACGGTGGTTTCCAATGCGCATCACCATTGGCGGCGTCTGCTGTAGCACTTGCCCTCCCAGTAGCTCCCTGCCGTCCACTGTGACGACTTTCAGAGGTACCGCCGCTGGCAGAAGGGCTATGCCATGTTGCTGGAGGAACTGCATGTCTATAAAATCTGCATTGCTCCCCGAGTCGATGGTGATGGGAATTTCCACAAGTAGCCCATTGGGGAGCTGAAGGGATGCGGTGAGCTGCACTACTGGTTTGGGTGGGAGGGGGTCGGTGGGCTGTAAGATCCCTGGGGATTGCTTCACTGACTTGTCTGGCTGGTCCCCAGAGACGCCATCTCCAGCCAGACAGTGGAGTTTTCCTGCTGCGACTCCCTCTGCTGAATTGCGTCTGTTACTGTCGCTGCGGCTGCAGTATGCTTGTGAAACCGCTGGGGACACTCTTTTGCCATATGCTGAGCACTGTCGCAGATGTAGCACTTCCTGGTTCCTCTAGGAGGCTTCATCTTGACTGCTCCCGGAGTTAGGGCTCCGACTGTGGAGTGAGCCTTAGCACCACCTATCTCCATCGGCTCCTCTCCCCCTCCCAGCGGAGGCATGGATCGAGCGCGCGCCGCCTCCTTGGGGAAGGGAGGCAGTCCTCTCGCTGGCGTGCGTCCCAAATGCCCTTCCTCCCTGCCCCAAGGGCGTCCTTCCAACCGAACCCCAATGGAGAGTGCCCGTTCCACCACTTCCTTGGTGGTTCGGGGTCTTCCCCCCCTTGCGATCTCATCTTTCACAGCTCCGCTCAACCCCTCCCAGAACAGGTCTCTGACGGCAGGCGATTCTTTCTCCCAGGCTAGTACATTCACCAATCCGAAAAAACGTGAATGATATTGCCTCACAGTGGCTTTACCTTGTCTTAGTCCGTGAATCTCCCTCCTAGCGATATCCACATCAATCTCAGATAAAAAACACGCATCCATCACTTTAATGAAGGCAGCCGCATTTTGGAGGGCTGGATCCTTGTCTCTCCATAGATTGCGCAGCCACGATTTTGCCTCCCCCCGCAAATGCGAAATAATAAATCCCACTTTCTCTCCCTCATTTTTAAAATCTTTGTCAAGCAGCTGCAATGTATAAATCACATCTGCTCTGAAGTTAGGATACTCCTGCAGGTCCCCATTGAAGTGAGATACCAGGCTCCCTCCTCTGTTTCCCAGCCCAATCCCTTCTGGTCTGGTGGCTGGTAGCCTCTGTGTACTTAGCACTTCTAACCTGGTTCGCAGATCCTGGCAGGCAGCAGCTGCTTCCTGTTCTTTCTTTCTGGAAGCCGCAATTTCTGCAGTCAACTGCGTCACTGCATTTTGCAAACTCGCTATCCTCTCTTCGGTAGTCATTTCCCTGTTTTTCGTGAGCTCGCGAAGCACCAATCTTCACCCCTCGCTGCTTTCCCGCACTCCACGAGGTTGCAAAATTGGTGAAAATGGTGAGGGGACTTACTGTCAGGACTGCCGCTAGGTCCCAGCTCACAGAGGACCAACGCCCAGTGGATATTATATACAAAAGTCTTTACTGAAGTTTAGTTTCCATTTCCAAGCTCTGGGCGCGCAGGCCCACGTCTTAACGCTAGACCGGCTAAGTCCCCTCTGACTCACTGCTCCACCCACACCAGTTTAAGATTCTAGCCCGGCTCCACCTCTTGCGCTGCTCTTTCCTGCGTTGGGTCCTTCTGCCCTCTGGGGTTCCCTCCTTCCTGGACTCCTCTGACGCGGAGCCTCCTGAGTCTTGCCCCTCCCTCCGGCGGGCTTTAGGACCTGGCTCCCTTCCCGGGCTCCCCGCTGTGCCGCGCTCCTGTACATTTGAACTTGGCGCGCGCGCCCAGCCGGTGACTTTCCTTCTGACCGTTTCCCCGCTTCCTGATGTGGGTGTTGCCAAACCTGACTCCTCTCCTCCCTCTGGTGGTGAGGACACTGGTCCCGACTCCTGGGACTCCCCCTGCCCACTGCGCTCTGGTGGAGACGCTGGCCCCGATCTCCAGCTGCTGTTCAGGGACTCCCCGCTGGCCCCTCCCTCTTGAGGTCTCTCCCTTGGAATCTCCCTTGCTCTGGCCACCGGCGCTCCCTTCTGTGAGTCCTCCGATTCGCTAGAGAGGCTTGTGGAATAACTCTGGCCACTGTCACTGCCTGCGCCCCCCTCGTACTCCTCCTCCTCACTCTCCATTTGCTCCCCCTCCTGTGTCTCTCCTTCTGAACCCCTGACATCCATCCCCCCCTCGAAGCCCCCCCTTCCCCCCTCCCCCTCTTCCGGTGCGGGTTCCGGGTGCTCCATTGTTGTAGGGGTGAGTCCAGGATACAGCTCGTCCCCTGAGGCTTGCAACCATCGAGATAAGTCCGGGAAGTCCCCCATGGGCTCGTCGACGACGACCTCCTCCGCTTCCATCTCCTGCGCGGTGTGCTCGAAATCTGCGCTCGACCCCAAAGCACCCAAGAGCCCTCCTCCCCCTGTTGCTTGATGGGGGTCCACCTCCCAGGGCCCCTTCGGCATGTCTCTGGGCCAGCCCACTTCGGGTTGGTCCTCCCACCAATAAGATCCCCCCGTGCCAAAACCTGAAAGTGATCCCTCCGGAGAGCTGCCTCCCGGAGCCGAGTCCTCAGCTGACGAGAAACCCCGGAAAGTGCTGGCCGAGACTGTGGGTGTGAACAAACAATCCTCGAAAAAGCCCGCCGGCATAGGCTTGTGCGGGAAAAGTGTGTGGAATTCTTCCTTGAGCAACTGCTCTTCCACTGCGTAATCCGGCACCCACCTGTTGGCGCTGGCCGGGGTGTCCTCTGTGGCGAGAAGATATTCAATCCTGTCCTCCCCCCACCTTGAGTCTAAAATCTCAGTGGCTTCATTAAGTGGCTCCCCTTTTGGCGACCCCCCTTTTTTGGGCGCTTCTCTGAGCGGGTCTGGCGCCTTCCCCGGTGCTTGAAACCTGTGGGGCTCTCTGTAGGGCGTGAGCACTGATCTATGAAAGACCGGGTGCATTCTGGAACCCTCCGGGAGTGTCAACCGGAAGGCCACTGGGTTGATCTGCGCCTCTACTTGGTAAGGCCCTAGCTGCTTGTGCCCTAGTTTCTTCTTGGCTAACGATCTGGCTGGAACTGCTTGTGCTGCCAACCAGACCCAGTCTCCCACCTGGATGTCCTCCCCAACCCTCCTGTGTCGATCTGCCTGCACTTTGTAAGCCTGTTTTGCCAACTCTAACTGCCTCCTGAGCTGCTCGTGGATCTCCTGCAACTCCGCTGCCACGTCCTCTGCTCCCTGTGGCTCCCCCTCCCGCACTGTGTCCAGACCCGGGAAGGTTCTGGGATGCCTCCCGTAGTTGGCGAAAAATGGGGTCACCCCCGTGGACCCGTGCTTCGTGTTGTTGTAGGCAAACTCGGCCAACGGTAGATAGTCCACCCAGGTCGATGGCTGCTGGTTGGCGTAGCATCTCAGGTACTGCTGCATGATGGCGTTGACCCTTTCCGCCTGCCCGTTAGTTTGCGGGTGTCTCGCCGACGCCAGGCTGACCTTGACGTTCAGGAATCCCATCAGCTTTTGCCAGAAGTTGGAGATGAACTGGCGCCCCCGGTCGGACAAAATAGACCGTGGTAGGCCGTGCACCTTGAACACGTGGTCTATGAACATCTTAGCGGTCTGCTCGGCCGTGGCCACCTTCGCGCACGGAATGAAGTGGGCCATCTTGGTGAACAGGTCCACTACCACGAGCACTGCCGTCTTGCCCCTTGAGCTGGGTAGATCTGTGACAAAGTCCAGGGCCACCCTCTCCCACGGTACGAACGGTGTCTGTAGCGGTTCCAACAGGCCCGCCGGCGGCTGGTGCACAGGCTTAGCCCTTTGGCAGGTGTCGCACCTATTGACATAGTCCGCGACATCCCCCCGCATCTTAGGCCACCAAAAGTCTCTGGCTACTAAGTCCACCGTCTTCTCCTTGCCGAAGTGCCCCGCGCTGGGCGCGTCGTGCAGCTGTTGCAGGACCTTCGCGCGGAGGCTGTCTCCTGGTACGTAGAGGACTCCCTTGCGTAGGAGCAGGCCGTCGCGCACTTGGAATTCGTCGCCCCTCGCCTTGCCACTGCACACCTCCTCCATCTTGGCTCGGGCGAACGAGTCCGTTTGCAGCGCGCGGCGCACCGCGTCCAGGTCCACCGTGGCTGACGCGCATGCCCACGCCTGTGGTGTGAAAATGTGCTTGGCCGCCGCCGGTGCCTCTGCCTCCAGATACTGCGGTTTTCTGGACAGCGCGTCCGCCAAGACGTTGCTGTTTCCTGGGATGTACTCAATTCTGAAGTCGAAATCTGCAAAGAACTCCGCCCAGCGGATGTGTCGCTGGTTCAGGAACCTCGCCGTGCGCCAGTACTCCAAGTTCTTATGGTCTGTGCGGACCTGCACCGTGTGCTTGGCTCCGACGAGGAAGTGCCGCCACGCCTTGAAGGCTGCATGTATGGCCAGCAACTCCCTGTCCCAAATGGTGTAGTTCTGCTCCGCTTTGCTGAGTTTTCTGGAGTAGAAAGCGCACGGCCTCCAGTCCCCCTGGTGGTCTTGCTGCAACAGAACGGCTCCCACGGCCCTGTCTGAGGCGTCCGTCTCCACTCTCATGGGCCTGCTGGGATTTACGTGCAGTAGGTTCTCTTCGGAAGCGAAGAGCTGCTTGAGCTTCTGAAAGGACTGCTCTGCCTGCTCCGTCCAGATGAACCTCTTCTTCTTGGAACTGAGGGTGTCGGTGATGGCCGCTGTCTGCATGGCGAAACCCTTGATGAACTTGCGATAAAAGTTGGCAAAACCGACAAACCTCTGTACTTCCTTCCTATTGCGTGGGCTCTTCCAATCCAGTACTGCACGTACCTTGGCACCGTCCATAGCCAGTCCCTTGTCGGACAGTTTGTAGCCCAAGAAATCCACCTCCGTCTTGTCGAACTGGCACTTCTCCAGCTTGGCGTACAGCCTGTGCTCCCGCAGCCTCTGCAGAACTTCCCTAACATCTCTCTCGTGAGCCTCCGGCGATTCCGAGAAGATTAGGATGTCATCCAGGAAGCAGACGCACTTCTTGTAGAGGAGACCCGCCAAGACATGATGCATGAAGGCTTGAAAGCAGTGGGAACCATTTTTTAATCCAAAAGGCATAACTCTGTATTCATAAGTGCCCAGCGGCGTAAACATGGTTGTTTTCCACTCGTCGCCTTCCCGTACGCGAATGAGATTGTACGCTCCGCGCAGATCCAACTTGGTAAAGATGCGACCCTTCCTCACCGTCGCCAGCAGGTCATCGATCTTGGGCATAGGGAAGGCTGAGGGCTTGGTCTTGAGGTTCAAGAAGCGGAAATCAACGACCAGCCTCTTTTGGGGCGTGTCCCGCTTCTTTACAAAGAACACTGGACTGCCTCCTGCCGCCTTGGACTCCCGGATGAATCCCCGCTTCAGGTTGTGATCTATGAACTCCCTGAGCTCTTGCAATTCATCCTCAGACATGGAGTACAGTTTCCCCGTCGGGAGCGTCGCCCCGGGCAGGAGGTCGATCTTGCAGTCGTAGGGTCTGTGGGGTGGCAGCTTATCCGCCTCTTTCTCGCAGAAGACCTCCAAAAACTCCTTGTATTTGTTAGGCACCGCTTGCAACATGCCCAAGTTCAGCTGTGGTCCATCCTCGTGCCCCTCATCTTCCAAGTCCGCCAGGATGCAGTGTTCTGCGCAGTAAGAGGAGCCGAAGGTCAGTTGCCGCTGGTACCAAGCTAATGCCGGGCTGTGCCTATCCAGCCAACTCATTCCCAACACTATGGGCGTGTCTGACAGGCGGGTGACGTTGAAGCTGATGACCTCACGGTGGTTTCCAATGCGCATCACCATTGGCGGCGTCTGCTGTAGCACTTGCCCTCCCAGTAGCTCCCTGCCGTCCACTGTGACGACTTTCAGAGGTACCGCCGCTGGCAGAAGGGCTATGCCATGTTGCTGGAGGAACTGCATGTCTATAAAATCTGCATTGCTCCCCGAGTCGATGGTGATGGGAATTTCCACAAGTAGCCCATTGGGGAGCTGAAGGGATGCGGTGAGCTGCACTACTGGTTTGGGTGGGAGGGGGTCGGTGGGCTGTAAGATCCCTGGGGATTGCTTCACTGACTTGTCTGGCTGGTCCCCAGAGACGCCATCTCCAGCCAGACAGTGGAGTTTTCCTGCTGCGACTCCCTCTGCTGAATTGCGTCTGTTACTGTCGCTGCGGCTGCAGTATGCTTGTGAAACCGCTGGGGACACTCTTTTGCCATATGCTGAGCACTGTCGCAGATGTAGCACTTCCTGGTTCCTCTAGGAGGCTTCATCTTGACTGCTCCCGGAGTTAGGGCTCCGACTGTGGAGTGAGCCTTAGCACCACCTATCTCCATCGGCTCCTCTCCCCCTCCCAGCGGAGGCATGGATCGAGCGCGCGCCGCCTCCTTGGGGAAGGGAGGCAGTCCTCTCGCTGGCGTGCGTCCCAAATGCCCTTCCTCCCTGCCCCAAGGGCGTCCTTCCAACCGAACCCCAATGGAGAGTGCCCGTTCCACCACTTCCTTGGTGGTTCGGGGTCTTCCCCCCCTTGCGATCTCATCTTTCACAGCTCCGCTCAACCCCTCCCAGAACAGGTCTCTGACGGCAGGCGATTCTTTCTCCCAGGCTAGTACATTCACCAATCCGAAAAAACGTGAATGATATTGCCTCACAGTGGCTTTACCTTGTCTTAGTCCGTGAATCTCCCTCCTAGCGATATCCACATCAATCTCAGATAAAAAACACGCATCCATCACTTTAATGAAGGCAGCCGCATTTTGGAGGGCTGGATCCTTGTCTCTCCATAGATTGCGCAGCCACGATTTTGCCTCCCCCCGCAAATGCGAAATAATAAATCCCACTTTCTCTCCCTCATTTTTAAAATCTTTGTCAAGCAGCTGCAATGTATAAATCACATCTGCTCTGAAGTTAGGATACTCCTGCAGGTCCCCATTGAAGTGAGATACCAGGCTCCCTCCTCTGTTTCCCAGCCCAATCCCTTCTGGTCTGGTGGCTGGTAGCCTCTGTGTACTTAGCACTTCTAACCTGGTTCGCAGATCCTGGCAGGCAGCAGCTGCTTCCTGTTCTTTCTTTCTGGAAGCCGCAATTTCTGCAGTCAACTGCGTCACTGCATTTTGCAAACTCGCTATCCTCTCTTCGGTAGTCATTTCCCTGTTTTTCGTGAGCTCGCGAAGCACCAATCTTCACCCCTCGCTGCTTTCCCGCACTCCACGAGGTTGCAAAATTGGTGAAAATGGTGAGGGGACTTACTGTCAGGACTGCCGCTAGGTCCCAGCTCACAGAGGACCAACGCCCAGTGGATATTATATACAAAAGTCTTTACTGAAGTTTAGTTTCCATTTCCAAGCTCTGGGCGCGCAGGCCCACGTCTTAACGCTAGACCGGCTAAGTCCCCTCTGACTCACTGCTCCACCCACACCAGTTTAAGATTCTAGCCCGGCTCCACCTCTTGCGCTGCTCTTTCCTGCGTTGGGTCCTTCTGCCCTCTGGGGTTCCCTCCTTCCTGGACTCCTCTGACGCGGAGCCTCCTGAGTCTTGCCCCTCCCTCCGGCGGGCTTTAGGACCTGGCTCCCTTCCCGGGCTCCCCGCTGTGCCGCGCTCCTGTACATTTGAACTTGGCGCGCGCGCCCAGCCGGTGACTTTCCTTCTGACCGTTTCCCCGCTTCCTGATGTGGGTGTTGCCAAACCTGACTCCTCTCCTCCCTCTGGTGGTGAGGACACTGGTCCCGACTCCTGGGACTCCCCCTGCCCACTGCGCTCTGGTGGAGACGCTGGCCCCGATCTCCAGCTGCTGTTCAGGGACTCCCCGCTGGCCCCTCCCTCTTGAGGTCTCTCCCTTGGAATCTCCCTTGCTCTGGCCACCGGCGCTCCCTTCTGTGAGTCCTCCGATTCGCTAGAGAGGCTTGTGGAATAACTCTGGCCACTGTCACTGCCTGCGCCCCCCTCGTACTCCTCCTCCTCACTCTCCATTTGCTCCCCCTCCTGTGTCTCTCCTTCTGAACCCCTGACAGGTGTTTTGGGTTCCATCCACTTAAAAAGACGTTAAAGCTCTGATTGGTTTTGTTGCAAATTGGTGTTTTTGGGGTTAGAATGCACTTTCACCCAAAAATCTCAGAGTGAAATGTTTCTTAGCAGTAAACAAGCATAGGTGCTTTGGTTCCATGTCAATAGAAAGCAGACGAAAAAGTTTGAATTGTTCTTTCCATGTTCTTTCCACCCACAAATAGCAAAGTGTAATGAGCCTGAACCTCCCCAAACAGGTTGTTTTGCGTTCCAGCTACATAGAAAGAAGAATTTTGGATTTCGCTTATTTCAGATCGTGTTCCGTGGTGTTAATGCTCATTAACAACAGAAATCGCAAAGTATGTGTAATGAGTCCCAAATAACACAAAACCGTCTTTTCGCTTCCATATGCGTAGAAAAAAGACGAATAAGCTTTGATAGGGCTTATTTCAATTCGCATGGTGTTTTATGGGTGTGCACCAGAATCACCTCCAACCAAAGCAAAAAAGGTGTTTTGGGTTCCATCCACTTAAAAAGACGATAAAGCTCTGATTGGTTTTGTTGCAAATTGGTGTTTTTGGGGTTAGAATGCACTTTCACCCAAAAATCTCAGAGTGAAATGTTTCTTAGCAGTAAACAAGCATAGGTGTTTTGGTTCCATGTCAATAGAAAGCAGACGAAAAAGTTTGGATTGTTCTTTCCATGTTCTTTCCACCCACAAATAGCAAAGCGAAGTGTAATGAGCCTGAACCTCCCCAAACAGGTTGTTTTGCGTTCCAGCTACATAGAAAGAAGAATTTTGGATTTCGCTTCTTTCAGATCGTGTTCCGTGGTGTTAATGCTCATTAACCCAGAAATCGCAAAGTATGTGTAATGAGTCCCAAATAACACAAAACCGTCTTTTCGCTTCCATATGCGTAGAAAGAAGACGAATAAGCTTTGATAGGGCTTATTTCAATTCGCATGGTGTTTTATGGGTGTGCACCAGAATCACCTCCAACCAAAGCAGAAAAGGTGTTTTGGGTTCCATCTACTTAAAAAGAAAGACGATCAAGCTCTGATTGGTTTTGTTGCTAATTGATGTTTTTGGGGTTAGAATGCACATTCACCAAAAATTCTCAGAGTGAAATGTAAACAAGCCGTAAACAAGCATAGGTGTTTTGGTTCCATGTCAATAGAAAGCAGACGAAAAAGTTTGGATTGTTCTTTCCATGTTCTTTCCACCCACAAATAGCAAAGCGAAGTGTAATGAGCCTAAACCTCCCCAAACAGGTTGTTTTGCGTTCCAGCTACATAGAAAGAAGCATTTTGGATTTCGCTTATTTCAAATCGTTTTCCGTGGTGTTAATGCTCATTAACCCAGAAATCGCAAAGTATGTGTAATGAGTCCCAAATAACACAAAACCGACTTTTCGCTTCCATTTGTGTAGAAAGAAGACGAATAAGCTTTGATAGGGCTTATTTCAATTCGCATGGTGTTTTATGGGTGTGCACCAGAATCACCTCCAACCAAAGCAAAAAAGGTGTTTTGGGTTCCATCCACTTAAAAAGACGATAAAGCTCTGATTGGTTTTGTTGCAAATTGGTGTTTTTGGGGTTAGAATGCACTTTCACCCAAAAATCTCAGAGTGAAATGTTTCTTAGCCGTAAACAAGCATAGGTGCTTTGGTTCCATGTCAATAGAAAGCAGACGAAAAAGTTTGGATTGTTCTTTCCATGTTCTTTCCACCCACAAATAGCAAAGCGAAGTGTAATGAGCCTAAACCTCTCCAAACAGGTTGTTTTGCGTTCCAGCTACATAGAAAGAAGAATTTTGGATTTCGCTTTTTTCAAATTGTGTTCCGTGGTGTTAATGCTCATTAACCCAGAAATCGCAAAGTATGTGTAATGAGTCCCAAATAACACAAAACCGTCTTTTTGCTTCCATATGCGTAGAAAGAAGACGAATAAGCTTTGATAGGGCTTATTTCAATTCTCATGGTGTTTTATGGGTGTGCACCAGAATCACCTCCAACCAAAGCAAAAAAGGTGTTTTGGGTTCCATCCACTTAAAAAGAAAGACGATCAAGCTCTGATTGGTTTTGTTGCAAATTGATGTTTTTGGGGTTAGAATGCACATTCACCAAAAATTCTCAGAGTGAAATGTAAACAAGCCGTAAACAAGCATAGGTGTTTTGGTTCCATGTCAATAGAAAGCAGACGAAAAAGTTTGGATTGTTCTTTCCATGTTCTTTCCACCCACAAATAGCAAAGCGAAGTGTAATGAGCCTAAACCTATCCAAACAGGTTGTTTTGCGTTCCAGCTACATAGAAAGAAGAATTTTGGATTTCGCTTATTTCAAATCGTGTTCCGTGGTGTTAATGCTCATTAACCCAGAAATCGCAAAGTATGTGTAATGAGTCCCAAATAACACAAAACCGTCTTTTTGCTTCCATATACGTAGAAAGAAGACGAAGAAGCTTTGATAGGGCTTATTTCAATTCGCATGGTGTTTTATGGGTGTGCACCAGAATCACCTCCAACCAAAGCAAAAAAGGTGTTTTGGGTTCCATCCACTTAAAAGGAAAAACGATAAAGCTCTGATTGGTTTTGTTGCAAATTGGTGTTTTTGTGATTAGAATGCACTTTCACCCAAAAATCTCAGAGTGAAATGTTTCTTAGCCGTAAACAAGCATAGGTGTTTTGGTTCCATGTCAATAGAAAGCAGACGAATAAGTTTAGATTGTTCTTTCCATGTTCTTTCCACCGACAAATAGCAGTGTAATGAGCTTGAACCTCCCCAAACAGGTTGTTTTGCGTTCCAGCTACATAGAAAGAAGAATTTTGGATTTCGCTTATTTCAAATCGTGTTCCATGGTGTTAATGCTCATTAACCCAGAAATCGCAAAGTATGTGTAATGAGTCCCAAATAACACAAAACCGTCTTTTCGCTTCCATATGCGTAGAAAGAAGACGAATAAGCTTTGATAGGGCTTATTTCAATTCGCATGGTGTTTTATGGGTGTGCACCAGAATCACCTCCAACCAAAGCAGAAAAGGTGTTTTGGGTTCCATCTACTTAAAAAGAAAGACGATCAAGCTCTGATTGGTTTTGTTGCTAATTGATGTTTTTGGGGTTAGAATGCACATTCACCAAAAATTCTCAGAGTGAAATGTAAACAAGCCGTAAACAAGCATAGGTGTTTTGGTTCCATGTCAATAGAAAGCAGACGAAAAAGTTTGGATTGTTCTTTCCATGTTCTTTCCACCCACAAATAGCAAAGCGAAGTGTACTGAGCCTAAACCTCCCCAAACAGGTTGTTTTGCGTTCCAGCTACATAGAAAGAAGAATTTTGGATTTCGCTTCTTTCAGATCGTTTTCCGTGGTGTTAATGCTCATTAACCCAGAAATCGCAAAGTATGTGTAATGAGTCCCAAATAACACAAAACCGTCTTTTCGCTTCCATATGCGTAGAAAGAAGACGAATAAGCTTTGATAGGGCTTATTTCAATTCGCATGGTGTTTTATGGGTGTGCACCAGAATCACCTCCAACCAAAGCAAAAAGGTGTTTTGGGTTCCATCCACTTAAAAAGAAAGACGATAAAGCTCTGATTGGTTTTGTTGCAAATTGGTGTTTTTGGGGTTAGAATGCACATTCACCCAAAAATCTCAGAGTGAAATGTTTCTTAACAGCCGTAATCAAGCATAGGTGTTTTGGTTCCATGTCAATAGAAAGCAGACGAAAAAGTTTGGATTGTTCTTTCCATGTTCTTTCCACCCACAAATAGCAAAGCGAAGTGTACTGAGCCTAAACCTCCCCAAACAGGTTGTTTTGCGTTCCAGCTACATAGAAAGAAGAATTTTGGATTTCGCTTATTTCAAATCGTGTTCCATAGTGTTAATGCTCATTAACCCAGAAATCGCAAAGTATGTGTGTCAGGGGTTCAGAAGGAGAGACACAGGAGGGGGAGTAAATGGAGCGTGAGGAGGAGGAGTACGAGGGGGGCGCAGGCAGTGACAGTGGCCAGAGTTATTCCACAAGCCTCTCTAGCGAATCGGAGGACTCACAGAAGGGAGCGCCGGTGGCCAGAGCAAGGGAGATTCCAAGGGAGAAACCTCAAGAGGGAGGGGCCAGCGGGGAGTCCCTGAACAGCAGCTGGAGATCAGGGCCAGCGTCTCCACCAGAGCGCAGTGGGGAGGGGGAGTCCCAGGAGTCGGGACCAGTGTCCTCACCACCAGAGGGAGGAGAGGAGTCAGGTTTGGCAACACCCACATCAGGAAGCGGGGAAACGGTCAGAAGGAAAGTCACCGGCTGGGCGCGCGCGCCAAGTTCAAATGTACAGGAGCGCGGCACAGCGGGGAGCCCGGGAAGGGAGCCAGGTCCTAAAGCCCGCCAGAGGGAGGGGCAAGACTCAGGAGGCTCCGCGTCAGAGGAGTCCAGGAAGGAGGGAACCCCAGAGGGCAGAAGGACCCAACGCAGGAAAGAGCAGCGCAAGAGGTGGAGCCGGGCTAGAATCTTAAACTGGTGTGGGTGGAGCAGTGAGTCAGAGGGGACTTAGCCGGTCTAGCGTTAAGACGTGGGGCTGCACGCCCAGAGCTTGGAAATGGAAACTAAACTTCAATAAAGACTTTTGTATATAATATCCACTGGGCGTTGGTCCTCTGTGAGCTGGGACCTAGCTGCAGTCCTGACAGTAAGTCCCCTCTCCTTTTTTCACCAATTTTGCAACCTCGTGGAGTGCGGGAAAGCAGCGAGGGGTGAAGATTGGTGCTTCGCGAGCTCACGAAAAACAGGGAAATGACTACCGAAGAGAGGATAGCGAGTTTGCAAAACGCAGTGACGCAGTTGACTGCAGAAATTGCGGCTTCCAGAAAGAAAGAACAGGAAGCAGCTGCTGCCTGCCAGGATCTGCGAACCAGGTTAGAAGTGCTAAGTACACAGAGGCTACCGGCCACCAGACCAGAAGGGATTGGGCTGGGAAACAGAGGAGGGAGCCTGGTTTCTCACTTCAATGGGGACCTGCAGGAGTATCCTAACTTCAGAGCAGATGTAATTTATGCATTGCAGCTGCTGGACAAAGACTTTAAAAATGAGGAAGAGAGAGTGGGATTTATTATTTCGCATTTACGGGGGGAGGCAAAATCGTGGCTGCGCAATCTATGGAGAGACAAGGATCCAGCCCTCCAAAATGCGGCTGCCTTCATTAAAGTGATGGATGCGTGATT
Source organism: Podarcis gaigeae (assembly GCF_964106915.1). Classification (NCBI taxonomy): domain Eukaryota; kingdom Metazoa; phylum Chordata; class Lepidosauria; order Squamata; family Lacertidae; genus Podarcis; species Podarcis gaigeae. The sequence continues at coordinate 31,174 of NC_139685.1, read as the reverse complement.
TTTATCTGAGATTGATGTGGATATCGCTAGGAGGGAGATTCACGGACTAAGACAAGGTAAAGCCACTGTGAGGCAATATCATTCACGTTTTTTCGGATTGGTGAATGTACTAGCCTGGGAGAAAGAATCGCCTGCCGTCAGAGACCTGTTCTGGGAGGGGTTGAGCGGAGCTGTGAAAGACGAGATCGCAAGGCGGGGAAGACCCCAAACCACCAAGGACGTGGTGGAACGGGCACTCTCCATTGGGGTTCGGTTGGAAGGACGCCCTTGGGGCAAGGAGGAAGGGCATTTGGGACGCACGCCAGCGAGAGGACTGCCTCCCTTCCCCAAGGAGGCAGCGCGCGCTCGATCCATGCCTCCGCTGGGAGGGGGAGAGGAGCCGATGGAGATAGGTGGTGCTAAGGCTCACTCCACAGTCGGAGCCCTAACTCCGGGAGCAGTCAAGATGAAGCCTCCTAGAGGAACCAGGAAGTGCTACATCTGCGACAGTGCTCAGCATATGGCAAAAGAGTGTCCCCAGAGGTTTCACAAGCATACTGCAGCCGCAGCGACAGTAACAGACGCAATTCAGCAGAGGGAGTCGCAGCAGGAAAACTCCACTGTCTGGCTGGAGATGGCGTCTCTGGGGACCAGCCAGACAAGTCAGTGAAGCAATCCCCAGGGATCTTACAGCCCACCGACCCCCTCCCACCCAAACCAGTAGTGCAGCTCACTGCATCCCTTCAGCTCCCCAATGGGCTACTTGTGGAAATTCCCATCACCATCGACTCGGGGAGCAATGCAGATTTTATAGACATGCAGTTCATCCAGCAACATGGCATAGCCCTTCTGCCAGCGGCGGTACCTCTGAAAGTCGTCACAGTGGACGGCAGGGAGCTACTGGGAGGGCAAGTGCTACAGCAGACGCCGCCAATGGTGATGCGCATTGGAAACCACCGTGAGGTCATCAGCTTCAACGTCACCCGCCTGTCAGACACGCCCATAGTGTTGGGAATGAGTTGGCTGGATAGGCACAGCCCGGCATTAGCTTGGTACCAGCGGCAACTGACCTTCGGCTCCTCTTACTGCGCAGAACTGGCGGACTTGGAAGATGAGGGGCACGAGGATGGACCACAGCTGAACTTGGGCATGTTGCAAGCGGTGCCTAACAAATACAAGGAGTTTTTGGAGGTCTTCTGCGAGAAAGAGGCGGATAAGCTGCCTCCCCACAGACCCTACGACTGCAAGATCGACCTCCTGCCCGGGGCGACGCTCCCAACGGGGAAACTGTACTCCATGTCTGAGGATGAATTGCAAGAGCTCAGGGAGTTCATAGATCACAACCTGAAGCGGGGATTCATCCGGGAGTCCAAGGCGGCAGGGGGCAGCCCTGTATTCTTTGTAAAGAAGCGGGACACGCCCCAAAAGAGGCTGGTCGTTGATTTCCGCTTCTTGAACCTTAAGACCAAGCCCTCAGCCTTCCCTATGCCCAAGATCGATGACCTGCTGGCGACGGTGAGGAAGGGTCGCATCTTTACCAAGTTGGATCTGCGCGGAGCGTACAATCTCATTCGCGTACGGGAAGGCGACGAGTGGAAAACAACCATGTTTACGCCGCTGGGCACTTATGAATACAGAGTTATGCCTTTTGGATTAAAAAATGGTTCCCACTGCTTTCAAGCCTTCATGCATCATGTCTTGGCGGGTCTCCTCTACAAGAAGTGCGTCTGCTTCCTGGATGACATCCTAATCTTCTCGGAATCGCCGGAGGCTCACGAGAGAGATGTTAGGGAAGTTCTCCAGAGGCTGCGGGAGCACAGGCTGTACGCCAAGCTGGAGAAGTGCCAGTTCGACAAGACAGAGGTGGATTTCTTGGGCTACAAACTGTCCGACAAGGGACTGGCTATGGACGGTGCCAAGGTACGTGCAGTACTGGATTGGAAGAGCCCACGCAATAGGAAGGAAGTACAGAGGTTTGTCGGTTTTGCCAACTTTTATCGCAAGTTCATCAAGGGTTTCGCCATGCAGACAGCGGCCATCACCGACACCCTCAGTTCCAAGAAGAAGAGGTTCATCTGGACGGAGCAGGCAGAGCAGTCCTTTCAGAAGCTCAAGCAGCTCTTCGCTTCCGAAGAGAACCTACTGCACGTAAATCCCAGCAGGCCCATGAGAGTGGAGACGGACGCCTCAGACAGGGCCGTGGGAGCCGTTCTGTTGCAGCAAGACCACCAGGGGGACTGGAGGCCGTGCGCTTTCTACTCCAGAAAACTCAGCAAAGCGGAGCAGAACTACACCATTTGGGACAGGGAGTTGCTGGCCATACATGCAGCCTTCAAGGCGTGGCGGCACTTCCTCGTCGGAGCCAAGCACACGGTGCAGGTCCGCACAGACCATAAGAACTTGGAGTACTGGCGCACGGCGAGGTTCCTGAACCAGCGACACATCCGCTGGGCGGAGTTCTTTGCAGATTTCGACTTCAGAATTGAGTACATCCCAGGAAACAGCAACGTCTTGGCGGACGCGCTGTCCAGAAAACCGCAGTATCTGGAGGCAGAGGCACCGGCGGCGGCCAAGCACATTTTCACACCACAGGCGTGGGCATGCGCGTCAGCCACGGTGGACCTGGACGCGGTGCGCCGCGCGCTGCAAACGGACTCGTTCGCCCGAGCCAAGATGGAGGAGGTGTGCAGTGGCAAGGCGAGGGGCGACGAATTCCAAGTGCGCGACGGCCTGCTCCTACGCAAGGGAGTCCTCTACGTACCAGGAGACAGCCTCCGCGCGAAGGTCCTGCAACAGCTGCACGACGCGCCCAGCGCGGGGCACTTCGGCAAGGAGAAGACGGTGGACTTAGTAGCCAGAGACTTTTGGTGGCCTAAGATGCGGGGGGATGTCGCGGACTATGTCAATAGGTGCGACACCTGCCAAAGGGCTAAGCCTGTGCACCAGCCGCCGGCGGGCCTGTTGGAACCGCTACAGACACCGTTCGTACCGTGGGAGAGGGTGGCCCTGGACTTTGTCACAGATCTACCCAGCTCAAGGGGCAAGATGGCAGTGCTCGTGGTAGTGGACCTGTTCACCAAGATGGCCCACTTCATTCCGTGCGCGAAGGTGGCCACGGCCGAGCAGACCGCTAAGATGTTCATAGACCACGTGTTCAAGGTGCACGGCCTACCACGGTCTATTTTGTCCGACCGGGGGCGCCAGTTCATCTCCAACTTCTGGCAAAAGCTGATGGGATTCCTGAACGTCAAGGTCAGCCTGGCGTCAGCGAGACACCCGCAAACTAACGGGCAGGCGGAAAGGGTCAACGCCATCATGCAGCAGTACCTGAGATGCTACGCCAACCAGCAGCCATCGACCTGGGTGGACTATCTACCGTTGGCCGAGTTTGCCTACAACAACACGAAGCACGGGTCCACGGGGGTGACACCATTTTTCGCCAACTACGGGAGGCATCCCAGAACCTTCCCGGGTCTGGACACAGTGCGGGAGGGGGAGCCACAGGGAGCAGAGGAAGTGGCAGCGTAGTTGCAGGAGATCCACGAGCAGCTCAGGAGGCAGTTAGAGTTGGCAAAACAGGCTTACAAAGTGCAGGCAGATCGACACAGGAGGGTTGGGGAGGACATCCAGGTGGGAGACTGGGTCTGGTTGGCAGCACAAGCAGTTCCAGCCAGATCGTTAGCCAAGAAGAAACTAGGGCACAAGCAGCTAGGGCCTTACCAAGTAGAGGCGCAGATCAACCCAGTGGCCTTCCGGTTGACACTCCCGGAGGGTTCCAGAATGCACCCGGTCTTTCATAGATCAGTGCTCACGCCCTACAGAGAGCCCCACAGGTTTCAAGCACCGGGGAAGGCGCCAGACCCGCTCAGAGAAGCGCCCAAAAAAGGGGGGTCGCCGAAAGGGGAGCCACTTAATGAAGCCACTGAGATTTTAGACTCAAGGTGGGGGGAGGACGGGATTGAATATCTTCTCGCCACAGAGGACACCCCGGCCAGCGCCAACAGGTGGGTGCCGGATTACGCAGTGGAAGAGCAGTTGCTCAAGGAAGAATTCCACACACTTTTCCTGCACAAGCCTATGCCGGCGGGCTTTTTCGAGGATTGTTTGTTCACACCCACACTCTCGGCCAGCACTTTCCGGGGTTTCTCGTCAGCTGAGGAGGGCTCCGGGAGGCAGCTCTCCGGAGGGATCACTTTCAGGTTTTGGCACGGGGGGATCTTATTGGTGGGAGGACCAACCCGAAGTGGGCTGGCGCAGAGACATGCCGAAGGGGTCCTGGGAGGTGGACCCCCATCAAGCAACAGGGGGAGGAGGGCTCTTGGGTGATTTGGGGTCGAGCGCAGATTTCGAGCACACCGCGCAGGAGATGGAAGCGGAGGAGGTCGTCGTCGACGAGCCCATGGGGGACTTCCCGGACTTATCTCGATGGTTGCAAGCCTCAGGGGACGAGCTGTATCCTGGACTCACCCCTACAACAATGGAGCACCCGGAACCCGCACCGGAAGAGGGGGAGGGGGGAAGGGGGGGCTTCGAGGGGGGGATGGATGTCAGGGGTTCAGAAGGAGAGACACAGGAGGGGGAGCAAATGGAGAGTGAGGAGGAGGAGTACGAGGGGGGCGCAGGCAGTGACAGTGGCCAGAGTTATTCCACAAGCCTCTCTAGCGAATCGGAGGACTCACAGAAGGGAGCGCCGGTGGCCAGAGCAAGGGAGATTCCAAGGGAGAAACCTCAAGAGGGAGGGGCCAGCGGGGAGTCCCTGAACAGCAGCTGGAGATCAGGGCCAGCGTCTCCACCAGAGCGCAGTGGGGAGGGGGAGTCCCAGGAGTCGGGACCAGTGTCCTCACCACCAGAGGGAGGAGAGGAGTCAGGTTTGGCAACACCCACATCAGGAAGCGGGGAAACGGTCAGAAGGAAAGTCACCGGCTGGGCGCGCGCGCCAAGTTCAAATGTACAGGAGCGCGGCACAGCGGGGAGCCCGGGAAGGGAGCCAGGTCCTAAAGCCCGCCGGAGGGAGGGGCAAGACTCAGGAGGCTCCGCGTCAGAGGAGTCCAGGAAGGAGGGAACCCCAGAGGGCAGAAGGACCCAACGCAGGAAAGAGCAGCGCAAGAGGTGGAGCCGGGCTAGAATCTTAAACTGGTGTGGGTGGAGCAGTGAGTCAGAGGGGACTTAGCCGGTCTAGCGTTAAGACGTGGGCCTGCGCGCCCAGAGCTTGGAAATGGAAACTAAACTTCAATAAAGACTTTTGTATATAATATCCACTGGGCGTTGGTCCTCTGTGAGCTGGGACCTAGCGGCAGTCCTGACAGGTTCCATCCACTTAAAAAGACGATAAAGCTCTGATTGGTTTTGTTGCAAATTGGTGTTTTTGGGGTTAGAATGCACTTTCACCCAAAAATCTCAGAGTGAAATGTTTCTTAGCCGTAAACAAGCATAGGTGCTTTGGTTCCATGTCAATAGAAAGCAGACGAAAAAGTTTGGATTGTTCTTTCCATGTTCTTTCCACCCACAAATAGCAAAGTGTAATGAGCCTGAACCTCCCCAAACAGGTTGTTTTGCGTTCCAGCTTCATAGAAAGAAGAATTTTGGATTTCGCTTATTTCAAATCATGTTCCGTGGTGTTAATGCTCATTAACCCAGAAATCGCAAAGTATGTGTAATGAGTCCCAAATAACACAAAACCATCTTTTCGCTTCCATATGCGTAGAAAGAAGACGAATAAGCTTTGATAGGGCTCATTTCAATTCGCATGGTGTTTTATGGGTGTGCACCAGAATCACCTCCAACCAAAGCAAAAAAGGTGTTTTGGGTTCCATCCAGTTAAAAAGAAAGACGATCAAGCTCTGATTGGTTTTGTTGCAAATTGATGTTTTTGGGGTTAGAATGCACATTCACCAAAAATTCTCAGAGTGAAATGTAAACAAGCCGAAAACAAGCATAGGTGTTTTGGTTCCATGTCAATAGAAAGCAGACGAAAAAGTTTGGATTGTTCTTTCCATGTTCTTTCCACCCACAAATAGCAGTGTAATGAGCCTGAACATCCCCAAACAGGTTGTTTTGCGTTCCAGCTACATAGAAAGAAGAATTTTGGATTTCGCTTATTTCAAATCGTGTTCCGTGGTGTTAATGCTCATTAACAACAGAAATCGCAAAGTATGTGTAATGAGTCCCAAATAACACAAAACCGTCTTTTCGCTTCCATATGCGTAGAAAAAAGACGAATAAGCTTTGATAGGGCTTAGTTCATTCGCATGGTGTTTTATGGGTGTGCACCAGAATCACCTCCAACCAAAGCAAAAAAGGTGTTTTGGGTTCCATCCACTTAAAAAGAAAGACGATAAAGCTCTGATTGGTTTTCTTGCAAACTGATGTTTTTGGGGTTAGAATGGACATTCACCCAAAAATCTCAGAGTGAAATGTTTCTTAACAGCCGTAATCAAGCATAGGTATTTTGGTTCCATGTCAACAGAAAGCAGACGAAAAAGTTTGTTCTTTCCATGTTCTTTCCACCCACAAATAGCAGTGTAATGAGCCTGAACCTCCCCAAACAGGTTGTTTTGCGTTCCAACTACATAGAAAGAAGAATTTTGGATTTCGCTTATTTCAAATTGTGTTCCGTGGTGTTAATGCTCATTAACCCAGAAATCGCAAAGTATGTGTAATGAGTCCCAAATAACACAAAACCGTCTTTTCGCTTCCATATGCGTAGAAAGAAGACGAATAAGCTTTGATAGGGCTTAATTCAATTCGCATGGTGTTTTATGGGTGTGCACCAGAATCACCTCCAACCAAAGCAAAAAAGGTGTTTTGGGTTCCATCCACTTAAAAAGACGATAAAGCTCTGATTGGTTTTGTTGCAAATTGGTGTTTTTGGGGTTAGAATGCACTTTCACCCAAAAATCTCAGAGTGAAATGTTTCTTAGCCGTAAACAAGCATAGGTGCTTTGGTTCCATGTCAATAGAAAGCAGACGAAAAAGTTTGGATTGTTCTTTCCATGTTCTTTCCACCCACAAATAGCAAAGTGTAATGAGCCTGAACCTCCCCAAACAGGTTGTTTTGCGTTCCAGCTACATAGAAAGAAGAATTTTGGATTTCGCTTATTTCAAATCGTGTTCCGTGGTGTTAATGCTCATTAACCCAGAAATCGCAAAGTATGTGTAATGAGTCCCAAATAACACAAAACCGTCTTTTCGCTTCCATATGCGTAGAAAGAAGACGAATAAGCTTTGATAGGGCTCATTTCAATTCGCATGGTGTTTTATGGGTGTGCACCAGAATCACCTCCAACCAAAGCAAAAAAGGTGTTTTGGGTTCCATCCACTTAAAAAGAAAGACGATCAAGCTCTGATTGGTTTTGTTGCAAATTGATGTTTTTGGGGTTAGAATGCACATTCACCAAAAATTCTCAGAGTGAAATGTAAACAAGCCGAAAACAAGCATAGGTGTTTTGGTTCCATGTCAATAGAAAGCAGACGAAAAAGTTTGGATTGTTCTTTCCATGTTCTTTCCACCCACAAATAGCAGTGTAATGAGCCTGAACCTCCCCAAACAGGTTGTTTTGCGTTCCAGCTACATAGAAAGAAGAATTTTGGATTTCGCTTATTTCAAATCGTGTTCCGTGGTGTTAATGCTCATTAACAACAGAAATCGCAAAGTATGTGTAATGAGTCCCAAATAACACAAAACCGTCTTTTCGCTTCCATATGCGTAGAAAAAAGACGAATAAGCTTTGATAGGGCTTAGTTCATTCGCATGGTGTTTTATGGGTGTGCACCAGAATCACCTCCAACCAAAGCAAAAAAGGTGTTTTGGGTTCCATCCACTTAAAAAGAAAGACGATAAAGCTCTGATTGGTTTTCTTGCAAATTGATGTTTTTGGGGTTAGAATGGACATTCACCCAAAAATCTCAGATTGAAATGTTTCTTAACAGCCGTAATCAAGCATAGGTATTTTGGTTCCATGTCAATAGAAAGCAGACGAAAAAGTTTGTTCTTTCCATGTTCTTTCCACCCACAAATAGCAGTGTAATGAGCCTGAACCTCCCCAAACAGGTTGTTTTGCGTTCCAGCTACATAGAAAGAATAATTTTGGATTTCGCTTATTTCAAATTGTGTTCCGTGGTGTTAATGCTCATTAACCCAGAAATCGCAAAGTATGTGTAATGAGTCCCAAATAACACAAAACCGTCTTTTCGCTTCCATATGCGTAGAAAGAAGACGAATAAGCTTTGATAGGGCTTAATTCAATTCGCATGGTGTTTTATGGGTGTGCACCAGAATCACCTCCAACCAAAGCAAAAAAGGTGTTTTGGCTTCCATCCACTTAAAAAGACGATAAAGCTCTGATTGGTTTTGTTGCAAATTGGTGTTTTTGGGGTTAGAATGCACTTTCACCCAAAAATCTCAGAGTGAAATGTTTCTTAGCCGTAAACAAGCATAGGTGCTTTGGTTCCATGTCAATAGAAAGCAGACGAAAAAGTTTGGATTGTTCTTTCCATGTTCTTTCCACCCACAAATAGCAAAGTGTAATGAGCCTGAACCTCCCCAAACAGGTTGTTTTGCGTTCCAGCTACATAGAAAGAAGAATTTTGGATTTCGCTTATTTCAAATCGTGTTCCGTGGTGTTAATGCTCATTAACCCCGAAATCGCAAAGTATGTGTAACGAGTCCCAAATAACACAAAACCGTCTTTTCGCTTCCATATGCGTAGAAAGAAGACGAATAAGCTTTGATAGGGCTTAATTCAATTCGCATGGTGTTTTATGGGTGTGCACCAGAATCACCTCCAACCAAAGCAAAAAAGGTGTTTTGGGTTCCATCCACTTAAAAAGACGATAAAGCTCTGATTGGTTTTGTTGCAAATTGGTGTTTTTGGGGTTAGAATGCACATTCACCCAAAAATCTCAGAGTGAAATGTTTCTTAACAGCCGTAATCAAGCATAGGTGTTTTGGTTCCATGTCAATAGAAAGCAGACGAAAAAGTTTGGATTGTTCTTTCCATGTTCTTTCCACCCACAAATAGCAAAGCGAAGTGTACTGAGCCTAAACCTCCCCAAACAGGTTGTTTTGCTTTCCAGATACATAGAAAGAAGAATTTTGGATTTCGCTTCTTTCAGATCGTGTTCCGTGGTGTTAATGCTCATTAACCCAGAAATTGCAAAGTATGTGTAATGAGTCCCAAATAACACAAAACTGTCTTTTCGCTTCCATCGGCGTAGAAAGAAGACGAATAAGCATCGCTAGGGCTTATTTCAATTCGCATGGTGTTTTATGGGTGTGCACCAGAATCACCTCCAACCAAAGCAAAAAGGTGTTTTGGGTTCCATCCACTTAAAAAGAAAGACGATAAAGCTCTGATTGGTTTTGTTGCAAATTGGTGTTTTTGGGGTTAGAATGCACATTGACCCAGAAATCTCAGAGTGAAATGTTTCTTAACAGCCGTAATCAAGCATAGGTGTTTTGGTTCCATGTCAATAGAAAGCAGACGAAAAAGTTTGGATTGTTCTTTCCATGTTCTTTCCACCCACAAATAGCAAAGCGAAGTGTACTGAGCCTAAACCTCCCCAAACAGGTTGTTTTGCGTTCCAGCTACCTAGAAAGAAGAATTTTGGATTTCGCTTATTTCAGATCGTGTTCCGTGGTGTTAATGCTCATTAACCCAGAAATCGCAACGTATATGTAATGAGTCCCAAATAACACAAAACCGTCTTTTCGCTTCCATATGCGTAGAAAGAAGACGAATAAGCATTGCTAGGGCTTATTTCATTTTGCATGGTGTTTTATGGGTGTGCACCAGAATCACCTCCAACCAAAGCAAAAAGGTGTTTTGGGTTCCATCCACTTAAAAAGAGAGACGATAAAGCTCTGATTGGTTTTGTTGCAAATTGGTGTTTTTGGGGTTAGAATGCACATTCACCCAAAAATCTCAGAGTGAAATGTTTCTTAACAGCCGTAATCAATCATAGGTGTCAGGACTGACAATAGGTGTTTTGGTTCCATGTCAATAGAAAGCAGGGGAAAAAGTTTGGATTTTTCTTTCCATGTTCTTTCCACCCACAAATATCAAAGCGAAGTGTACTGAGCCTAAACCTCCCCAAACAGGTTGTTTTGCGTTCCAGCTACATAGAAAGAAGAATTTTGGATTTCGCTTATTTCAGATCGTGTTCCGTGGTGTTAATGCTCATTAACCCAGAAATTGCAAAGTATGTGTAATGAGTCCCAAATAACACAAAACCGTCTTTTCGCTTCCATATGCGTAGAAAGAAGACGAATAAGCATCGCTAGGGCTTATTTCAATTCGCATAGTGTTTTATGGGTGTGCACCAGAATCACCTCCAACCAAAGCAAAAAGGTGTTTTGGGTTCCATCCACTTAAAAAGAAAGACGATAAAGCTCTGATTGGTTTTGTTGCAAATTGGTTTTTTTGGTGTTAGAATGCACATTCACCCAAAAATCTCAGAGTGAAATGTTTCTTAACAGCCGTAAACAAGAATAGGTGTTTTGGTTCTATGTCAATAGAAAGCAGACGAAAAAGTTTGGATTGTTCTTTCCATGTTCTTTCCACCCACAAATAGCAAAGCGAAGTGTACTGAGCCTAAACCTCCCCAAACAGGTTGTTTTGCGTTCCAGCAACATAGAAAGAAGAATTTTGGATTTCGCTTATTTCAGATCGTGTTCCGTGGTGTTAATGCTCATTAACCCAGAAATCGCAAAGTATGTGTAATGAGTCCCAAATAACACAAAACCGTCTTTTCGCTTCCATATGCGTAGAAAGAAGACGAATAAGCATCGCTAGGGCTTATTTCAATTCGCATGGTGTTTTATGGGTGTGCACCAGAATCACCTCCAACCAAAGCAAAAAGGTGTTTTGGGTTCCATCCACTTAAAAAGAAAGACGATAAAGCTCTGATTGGTTTTGTTGCAAATTGGTGTTTTTGGGGTTAGAATGCACATTCACCCAAAAATCTCAGAGTGAAATGTTTCTTAACAGCCGTAATCAAGCATAGGTGTCAGGACTGACAATAGGTGTTTTGGTTCCAAGTCAATAGAAAGCAGAGGAAAAAGTTTGGATTGTTCTTTCCATGTTCTTTCCACCCTCAAATAGCAAAGCGGAGCAGAACTACACCATTTGGGACAGGGAGTTGCTGGCCATACATGCAGCCTTCAAGGCGTGGCGGCACTTCCTCGTCGGAGCCAAGCACACGGTGCAGGTCCGCACAGACCATAAGAACTTGGAGTACTGGCGCACGGCGAGGTTCCTGAACCAGCGACACATCCGCTGGGCGGAGTTCTTTGCAGATTTCGACTTCAGAATTGAGTACATCCCAGGAAACAGCAACGTCTTGGCGGACGCGCTGTCCAGAAAACCGCAGTATCTGGAGGCAGAGGCACCGGCGGCGGCCAAGCACATTTTCACACCACAGGCGTGGGCATGCGCGTCAGCCACGGTGGACCTGGACGCGGTGCGCCGCGCGCTGCAAACGGACTCGTTCGCCCGAGCCAAGATGGAGGAGGTGTGCAGTGGCAAGGCGAGGGGCGACGAATTCCAAGTGCGCGACGGCCTGCTCCTACGCAAGGGAGTCCTCTACGTACCAGGAGACAGCCTCCGCGCGAAGGTCCTGCAACAGCTGCACGACGCGCCCAGCGCGGGGCACTTCGGCAAGGAGAAGACGGTGGACTTAGTAGCCAGAGACTTTTGGTGGCCTAAGATGCGGGGGGATGTCGCGGACTATGTCAATAGGTGCGACACCTGCCAAAGGGCTAAGCCTGTGCACCAGCCGCCGGCGGGCCTGTTGGAACCGCTACAGACACCGTTCGTACCGTGGGAGAGGGTGGCCCTGGACTTTGTCACAGATCTACCCAGCTCAAGGGGCAAGACGGCAGTGCTCGTGGTAGTGGACCTGTTCACCAAGATGGCCCACTTCATTCCGTGCGCGAAGGTGGCCACGGCCGAGCAGACCGCTAAGATGTTCATAGACCACGTGTTCAAGGTGCACGGCCTACCACGGTCTATTTTGTCCGACCGGGGGCGCCAGTTCATCTCCAACTTCTGGCAAAAGCTGATGGGATTCCTGAACGTCAAGGTCAGCCTGGCGTCGGCGAGACACCCGCAAACTAACGGGCAGGCGGAAAGGGTCAACGCCATCATGCAGCAGTACCTGAGATGCTACGCCAACCAGCAGCCATCGACCTGGGTGGACTATCTACCGTTGGCCGAGTTTGCCTACAACAACACGAAGCACGGGTCCACGGGGGTGACACCATTTTTCGCCAACTACGGGAGGCATCCCAGAACCTTCCCGGGTCTGGACACAGTGCGGGAGGGGGAGCCACAGGGAGCAGAGGACGTGGCAGCGGAGTTGCAGGAGATCCACAAGCAGCTCAGGAGGCAGTTAGAGTTGGCAAAACAGGCTTACAAAGTGCAGGCAGATCGACACAGGAGGGTTGGGGAGGACATCCAGGTGGGAGACTGGGTCTGGTTGGCAGCACAAGCAGTTCCAGCCAGATCGTTAGCCAAGAAGAAACTAGGGCACAAGCAGCTAGGGCCTTACCAAGTAGAGGCGCAGATCAACCCAGTGGCCTTCCGGTTGACACTCCCGGAGGGTTCCAGAATGCACCCGGTCTTTCATAGATCAGTGCTCACGCCCTACAGAGAGCCCCACAGGTTTCAAGCACCGGGGAAGGCGCCAGACCCGCTCAGGGAAGCGCCCAAAAAAGGGGGGTCGCTGAAAGGGGAGCCACTTAATGAAGCCACTGAGATTTTAGACTCAAGGTGGGGGGAGGACGGGATTGAATATCTTCTCGCCACAGAGGACACCCCAGCCAGCGCCAACAGGTGGGTGCCGGATTACGCAGTGGAAGAGCAGTTGCTCAAGGAAGAATTCCACACACTTTTCCCGCACAAGCCTATGCCGGCGGGCTTTTTTGAGGATTGTTTGTTCACACCCACACTCTCGGCCAGCACTTTCCGGGGTTTCTTGTCAGCTGAGGACTCGGCTCCGGGAGGCAGCTCCCCGGAGGGATCGCTTTCAGGTTTTGGCACGGGGGGATCTTATTGGTGGGAGGACCAACCCGAAGTGGGCTGGCGCAGAGACATGCCGAAGGGGCCCTGGGAGGTGGACCCCCATCAAGCAACAGGGGGAGGAGGGCTCTTGGGTGATTTGGGGTCGAGCTCAGATTTCGAGCACACCGCGCAGGAGATGGAAGCGGAGGAGGTCGTCGTTGACGAGCCCATGGGGGACTTCCCGGACTTATCTCGATGGTTGCAAGCCTCAGGGGACGAGCTGTATCCTGGACTCACCCCTACAACAATGGAGCACCCGGAACCCGCACCGGAAGAGGGGGAGGGGGGAAGGGGGGGCTTCGAGGGGGGGATGGATGTCAGGGGTTCAGAAGGAGAGACACAGGAGGGGGAGCAAATGGAGAGTGAGGAGGAGGAGTACGAGGGGGGCGCAGGCAGTGACAGTGGCCAGAGTTATTCCACAAGCCTCTCTAGCGAATCGGAGGACTCACAGAAGGGAGCGCCGGTGGCCAGAGCAAGGGAGATTCCAAGGGAGAAACCTCAAGAGGGAGGGGCCAGCGGGGAGTCCCTGAACAGCAGCTGGAGATCAGGGCCAGCGTCTCCACCAGAGCGCAGTGGGGAGGGGGAGTCCCAGGAGTCGGGACCAGTGTCCTCACCACCAGAGGGAGGAGAGGAGTCAGGTTTGGCAACACCCACATCAGGAAGCGGGGAAACGGTCAGAAGGAAAGTCACCGGCTGGGCGCGCGCGCCAAGTTCAAATGTACAGGAGCGCGGCACAGCGGGGAGCCCGGGAAGGGAGCCAGGTCCTAAAGCCCGCCGGAGGGAGGGGCAAGACTCAGGAGGCTCCGCGTCAGAGGAGTCCAGGAAGGAGGGAACCCCAGAGGGCAGAAGGACCCAACGCAGGAAAGAGCAGCGCAAGAGGTGGAGCCGGGCTAGAATCTTAAACTGGTGTGGGTGGAGCAGTGAGTCAGAGGGGACTTAGCCGGTCTAGCGTTAAGACGTGGGCCTGCGCGCCCAGAGCTTGGAAATGGAAACCAAACTTCAATAAAGACTTTTGTATATAATATCCACTGGGCGTTGGTCCTCTGTGAGCTGGGACCTAGCGGCAGTCCGGACAGTAAGTCCCCTCTCCTTTTTTCACCAATTTTGCAACCTCGTGGAGTGCGGGAAAGCAGCGAGGGGTGAAGATTGGTGCTTCGCGAGCTCACGAAAAACAGGGAAATGACTACCGAAGAGAGGATAGCGAGTTTGCAAAACGCAGTGACGCAGTTGACTGCAGAAATTGCGGCTTCCAGAAAGAAAGAACAGGAAGCAGCTGCTGCCTGCCAGGATCTGCGAACCAGGTTAGAAGTGCTAAGTACACAGAGGCTACCGGCCACCAGACCAGAAGGGATTGGTCTGGGAAACAGAGGAGGCAGCCTGGTATCTCACTTCAATGGGGACCTGCAGGAGTATCCTAACTTCAGAGCAGATGTGATTTATGCATTGCAGCTGCTTGACAAAGACTTTAAAAATGAGGAAGAGAGAGTGGGATTTATTATTTCGCATTTACAGGGGGAGGCAAAATCGTGGCTGCGCAATCTATGGAGAGACAAGGATCCAGCCCTCCAAAATGCGACTGCCTTCATTAAAGTGATGGATGCGTGTTTTTTATCTGAGATTGATGTGGATATCGCTAGGAGGGAGATTCACGGACTAAGACAAGGTAAAGCCACTGTGAGGCAATATCATTCACGTTTTTTCGGATTGGTGAATGTACTAGCCTGGGAGAAAGAATCGCCTGCCGTCAGAGACCTGTTCTGGGAGGGGTTGAGCGGAGCTGTGAAAGACGAGATCGCAAGAGGGGGAAGACCCCAAACCACCAAGGAAGTGGTGGAACGGGCACTCTCCATTGGGGTTCGGTTGGAAGGACGCCCTTGGGGCAGGGAGGAAGGGCATTTGGGACGCACGCCAGCGAGAGGACTGCCTCCCTTCCCCAAGGAGGCGGCGCGCGCTCGATCCATGCCTCCGCTGGGAGGGGGAGAGGAGCCGATGGAGATAGGTGGTGCTAAGGCTCACTCCACAGTCGGAGCCCTAACTCCGGGAGCAGTCAAGATGAAGCCTCCTAGAGGAACCAGGAAGTGCTACATCTGCGACAGTGCTCAGCATATGGCAAAAGAGTGTCCCCAGCGGTTTCACAAGCATACTGCAGCCGCAGCGACAGTAACAAACGCAATTCAGCAGAGGGAGTCGCAGCAGGAAAACTCCACTGTCTGGCTGGAGATGGCGTCTCTGGGGACCAGCCAGACAAGTCAGTGAAGCAATCCCCAGGGATCTTACAGCCCACCGACCCCCTCCCACCCAAACCAGTAGTGCAGCTCACCGCATCCCTTCAGCTCCCCAATGGGCTACTTGTGGAAATTCCCATCACCATCGACTCGGGGAGCAATGCAGATTTTATAGACATGCAGTTCCTCCAGCAACATGGCATAGCCCTTCTGCCAGCGGCGGTACCTCTGAAAGTCGTCACAGTGGACGGCAGGGAGCTACTGGGAGGGCAAGTGCTACAGCAGACGCCGCCAATGGTGATGCGCATTGGAAACCACCGTGAGGTCATCAGCTTCAACGTCACCCGCCTGTCAGACACGCCCATAGTGTTGGGAATGAGTTGGCTGGATAGGCACAGCCCGGCATTAGCTTGGTACCAGCGGCAACTGACCTTCGGCTCCTCTTACTGCGCAGAACACTGCATCCTGGCGGACTTGGAAGATGAGGGGCACGAGGATGGACCACAGCTGAACTTGGGCATGTTGCAAGCGGTGCCTAACAAATACAAGGAGTTTTTGGAGGTCTTCTGCGAGAAAGAGGCGGATAAGCTGCCACCCCACAGACCCTACGACTGCAAGATCGACCTCCTGCCCGGGGCGACGCTCCCGACGGGGAAACTGTACTCCATGTCTGAGGATGAATTGCAAGAGCTCAGGGAGTTCATAGATCACAACCTGAAGCGGGGATTCATCCGGGAGTCCAAGGCGGCAGGAGGCAGTCCAGTGTTCTTTGTAAAGAAGCGGGACACGCCCCAAAAGAGGCTGGTCGTTGATTTCCGCTTCTTGAACCTCAAGACCAAGCCCTCAGCCTTCCCTATGCCCAAGATCGATGACCTGCTGGCGACGGTGAGGAAGGGTCGCATCTTTACCAAGTTGGATCTGCGCGGAGCGTACAATCTCATTCGCGTACGGGAAGGCGACGAGTGGAAAACAACCATGTTTACGCCGCTGGGCACTTATGAATACAGAGTTATGCCTTTTGGATTAAAAAATGGTTCCCACTGCTTTCAAGCCTTCATGCATCATGTCTTGGCGGGTCTCCTCTACAAGAAGTGCGTCTGCTTCCTGGATGACATCCTAATCTTCTCGGAATCGCCGGAGGCTCACGAGAGAGATGTTAGGGAAGTTCTCCAGAGGCTGCGGGAGCACAGGCTGTACGCCAAGCTGGAGAAGTGCCAGTTCGACAAGACGGAGGTGGATTTCTTGGGCTACAAACTGTCCGACAAGGGACTGGCTATGGACGGTGCCAAGGTACGTGCAGTACTGGATTGGAAGAGCCCACGCAATAGGAAGGAAGTACAGAGGTTTGTCGGTTTTGCCAACTTTTATCGCAAGTTCATCAAGGGTTTCGCCATGCAGACAGCGGCCATCACCGACACCCTCAGTTCCAAGAAGAAGAGGTTCATCTGGACGGAGCAGGCAGAGCAGTCCTTTCAGAAGCTCAAGCAGCTCTTCGCTTCCGAAGAGAACCTACTGCACGTAAATCCCAGCAGGCCCATGAGAGTGGAGACGGACGCCTCAGACAGGGCCGTGGGAGCCGTTCTGTTGCAGCAAGACCACCAGGGGGACTGGAAGCCGTGCGCTTTCTACTCCAGAAAACTGAGCAAAGCGGAGCAGAACTACACCATTTGGGACAGGGAGTTGCTGGCCATACATGCAGCCTTCAAGGCGTGGCGGCACTTCCTCGTCGGAGCCAAGCACACGGTGCAGGTCCGCACAGACCATAAGAACTTGGAGTACTGGTGCACGGCGAGGTTCCTGAACCAGCGACACATCCGCTGGGTGGAGTTCTTTGCAGATTTCGACTTCAGAATTGAGTACATCCCAGGAAACAGCAACGTCTTGGCGGACGCGCTGTCCAGAAAACCGCAGTATCTGGAGGCAGAGGCACCGGCGGCGGCCAAGCACATTTTCACACCACAGGCGTGGGCATGCGCGTCAGCCACGGTGGACCTGGACGCGGTGCGCCGCGCGCTGCAAACGGACTCGTTCGCCCGAGCCAAGATGGAGGAGGTGTGCAGTGGCAAGGCGAGGGGCGACGAATTCCAAGTGCGCGACGGCCTGCTCCTACGCAAGGGAGTCCTCTACGTACCAGGAGACAGCCTCCGCGCGAAGGTCCTGCAACAGCTGCACGACGCGCCCAGCGCGGGGCACTTCGGCAAGGAGAAGACGGTGGACTTAGTAGCCAGAGACTTTTGGTGGCCTAAGATGCGGGGGGATGTCGCGGACTATGTCAATAGGTGCGACACCTGCCAAAGGGCTAAGCCTGTGCACCAGCCGCCGGCGGGCCTGTTGGAACCGCTACAGACACCGTTCGTACCGTGGGAGAGGGTGGCCCTGGACTTTGTCACAGATCTACCCAGCTCAAGGGGCAAGACGGCAGTGCTCGTGGTAGTGGACCTGTTCACCAAGATGGCCCACTTCATTCCGTGCGCGAAGGTGGCCACGGCCGAGCAGACCGCTAAGATGTTCATAGACCACGTGTTCAAGGTGCACGGCCTACCACGGTCTATTTTGTCCGACCGGGGGCGCCAGTTCATCTCCAACTTCTGGCAAAAGCTGATGGGATTCCTGAACGTCAAGGTCAGCCTGGCGTCGGCGAGACACCCGCAAACTAACGGGCAGGCGGAAAGGGTCAACGCCATCATGCAGCAGTACCTGAGATGCTATGCCAACCAGCAGCCATCGACCTGGGTGGACTATCTACCGTTGGCCGAGTTTGCCTACAACAACACGAAGCACGGGTCCACGGGGGTGACCCCATTTTTCGCCAACTACGGGAGGCATCCCAGAACCTTCCCGGGTCTGGACACAGTGCGGGAGGGGGAGCCACAGGGAGCAGAGGAAGTGGCAGCGGAGTTGCAGGAGATCCACGAGCAGCTCAGGAGGCAGTTAGAGTTGGCAAAACAGGCTTACAAAGTGCAGGCAGATCGACACAGGAGGGTTGGGGAGGACATCCAGGTGGGAGACTGGGTCTGGTTGGCAGCACAAGCAGTTCCAGCCAGATCGTTAGCCAAGAAGAAACTAGGGCACAAGCAGCTAGGGCCTTACCAAGTAGAGGCGCAGATCAACCCAGTGGCCTTCCGGTTGACACTCCCGGAGGGTTCCAGAATGCACCCGGTCTTTCATAGATCAGTGCTCACGCCCTACAGAGAGCCCCACAGGTTTCAAGCACCGGGGAAGGCGCCAGACCCGCTCAGAGAAGCGCCCAAAAAAGGGGGGTCGCCGAAAGGGGAGCCACTTAATGAAGCCACTGAGATTTTAGACTCAAGGTGGGGGGAGGACGGGATTGAATATCTTCTCGCCACAGAGGACACCCCGGCCAGCGCCAACAGGTGGGTGCCGGATTACGCAGTGGAAGAGCAGTTGCTCAAGGAAGAATTCCACACACTTTTCCCGCACAAGCCTATGCCGGCGGGCTTTTTCGAGGATTGTTTGTTCACACCCACACTCTCGGCCAGCACTTTCCGGGGTTTCTCGTCAGCTGAGGACTCGGCTCCGGGAGGCAGCTCTCCGGAGGGATCGCTTTCAGGTTTTGGCACGGGGGGATCTTATTGGTGGGAGGACCAACCCGAAGTGGGCTGGCGCAGAGACATGCCGAAGGGGTCCTGGGAGGTGGACCCCCATCAAGCAACAGGGGGAGGAGGGCTCTTGGGTGATTTGGGGTCGAGCGCAGATTTCGAGCACACCGCGCAGGAGATGGAAGCGGAGGAGGTCGTCGTCGACGAGCCCATGGGGGACTTCCCGGACTTATCTCGATGGTTGCAAGCCTCAGGGGACGAGCTGTATCCTGGACTCACCCCTACAACAATGGAGCACCCGGAACCCGCACCGGAAGAGGGGGAGGGGGGAAGGGGGGGCTTCGAGGGGGGGATGGATGTCAGGGGTTCAGAAGGAGAGACACAGGAGGGGGAGCAAATGGAGAGTGAGGAGGAGGAGTACGAGGGGGGCGCAGGCAGTGACAGTGGCCAGAGTTATTCCACAAGCCTCTCTAGCGAATCGGAGGACTCACAGAAGGGAGCGCCGGTGGCCAGAGCAAGGGAGATTCCAAGGGAGAAACCTCAAGAGGGAGGGGCCAGCGGGGAGTCCCTGAACAGCAGCTGGAGATCAGGGCCAGCGTCTCCACCAGAGCGCAGTGGGGAGGGGGAGTCCCAGGAGTCGGGACCAGTGTCCTCACCACCAGAGGGAGGAGAGGAGTCAGGTTTGGCAACACCCACATCAGGAAGCGGGGAAACGGTCAGAAGGAAAGTCACCGGCTGGGCGCGCGCGCCAAGTTCAAATGTACAGGAGCGCGGCACAGCGGGGAGCCCGGGAAGGGAGCCAGGTCCTAAAGCCCGCCAGAGGGAGGGGCAAGACTCAGGAGGCTCCGCGTCAGAGGAGTCCAGGAAGGAGGGAACCCCAGAGGGCAGAAGGACCCAACGCAGGAAAGAGCAGCGCAAGAGGTGGAGCCGGGCTAGAATCTTAAACTGGTGTGGGTGGAGCAGTGAGTCAGAGGGGACTTAGCCGGTCTAGCGTTAAGACGTGGGCCTGCGCGCCCAGAGCTTGGAAATGGAAACTAAACTTCAATAAAGACTTTTGTATATAATATCCACTGGGCGTTGGTCCTCTGTGAGCTGGGACCTAGCGGCAGTCCTGACAATGTGTAATGAGTCCCAAATAACACAAAACCGTCTTTTCGCTTCCATATGCGTAGAAAGAAGACGAATAAGCTTTGATAGGGCTTATTTCAATTCGCATGGTGTTTTATGGGTGTGCACCAGAATCACCTCCAACCAAAGCAAAAAGGTGTTTTGGGTTCCATTCACTTAAAAAGAAAGACGATAAAGCTCTGATTGGTTTTGTTGCAAATTGGTGTTTTTGGGGATAGAATGCACATTCACCCAAAAATCTCAGAGTGGAATGTTTCTTAACAGCCGTAATCAAGCATAGGTGTTTTGGTTCCATGTCAATAGAAAGCAGACGAAAAAGTTTGGATTGTTCTTTCCATGTTCTTTCCACCCACAAATAGCAAAGCGAAGTGTACTGAGCCTAAACCTCCCCAAACAGGTTGTTTTGCGTTCCAGCTACATAGAAAGAAGAATTTTGGATTTCGCTTCTTTCAGATCGTGTTCCGTGGTGTTAATGCTCATTAACCCAGAAATCGCAAAGTATGTGTAATGAGTCCCAAATAACACAAAACCGTCTTTTCGCTTCCATATGCGTAGAAAGAAGACGAATAAGCATCGATAGGGCTTATTTCAATTCGCATGGCGTTTTATGGGTGTGCACCAGAATCACCTCCAACCAAAGCAAAAAGGTGTTTTGGGTTCCATCCACTTAAAAAGAAAGACGATAAAGCTCTGATTGGTTTTGTTGCAAATTGGTGTTTTTGGGGTTAGAATGCACATTCACCCAAAAATCTCAGAGTGAAATGTTTCTTAACAGCCGTAATCAAGCATAGGTGTTTTGGTTCCATGTCAATAGAAAGCAGACGAAAAAGTTTGGATTGTTCTTTCCATGTTCTTTCCACCCACAAATAGCAAAGCGAAGTGTACTGAGCCTAAACCTCCCCAAACAGGTTGTTTTGCGTTCCAGCTACATAGAAAGAAGAATTTTGGATTTCGCTTCTTTCAGATCGTTTTCCGTGGTGTTAATGCTCATTAACCCAGAAATCGCAAAGTATGTGTAATGAGTCCCAAATAACACAAAACCGTCTTTTCGCTTCCATATGCGTAGAAAGAAGACGAATAAGCTTTGATAGGGCTTATTTCAATTCGCATGGTGTTTTATGGGTGTGCACCAGAATCACCTCCAACCAAAGCAAAAAGGTGTTTTGGGTTCCATCCACTTAAAAAGAAAGACGATAAAGCTCTGATTGGTTTTGTTGCAAATTGGTGTTTTTGGGGTTAGAATGCACATTCACCCAAAAATCTCAGAGTGAAATGTTTATTAACATCCGTAATCAAGCATAGGTGTTTTGGTTCCATGTCAATAGAAAGCAGACGAAAAAGTTTGGATTGTTCTTTCCATGTTCTTTCCACCCACAAATAGCAAAGCGAAGTGTACTGAGCCTAAACCTCCCCAAACAGGTTGTTTTGCGTTCCAGCTACATAGAAAGAAGAATTTTGGATTTCGCTTCTTTCAGATCTTGTTTTGTGGTGTTAATGCTCATTAACCCAGAAATTGCAAAGTATGTGTAATTAGTCCCAAATAACACAAAACCGTCTTTTCGCTTCCATATGCGTAGAAAGAAGACGAATAAGCATCGATAGGGCTTATTTCAATTTGCATGGTGTTTTATGGGTGTGCACCAGAATCACCTCCAACCAAAGCAAAAAGGTGTTTTGGGTTCCATCCACTTAAAAAGAAAGACGATAAAGCTCTGATTGGTTTTGTTGCAAATTGGTCTTTTTGGGGTTAGAATGCACATTCACCCAAAAATCTCAGAGTGAAATGTTTCTTAACAGCCGTAATCAAGCATAGGTGTTTTGGTTCCATGTCAATAGAAAGCAGACGAAAAAGTTTGGATTGTTCTTTCCATGTTCTTTCCACCCACAAATAGCAAAGCGAAGTGTACTGAGCCTAAACCTCCCCAAACAGGTTGTTTTGCGTTCCAGCTACATAGAAAGAAGAATTTTGGATTTCGCTTCTTTCAGATCGTGTTCCGTGGTGTTAATGCTCATTAGGGCTTATTTCAATTCGCATGGTGTTTTATGGGTGTGCACCAGAATCACCTCCAACCAAAGCAAAAAGGTGTTTTGGGTTCCATCCACTTAAAAAGAAAGACGATAAAGCTCTGATTGGTTTTGTTGCAAATTGGTGTTTTTGGGGTTAGAATGCACATTCACCCAAAAATCTCAGAGTGAAATGTTTCTTAACAGCCGAAATCAAGCATAGGTGTTGTCAGGGGTTCAGAAGGAGAGACACAGGAGGGGGAGCAAATGGAGAGTGAGGAGGAGGAGTACGAGGGGGGCGCAGGCAGTGACAGTGGCCAGAGTTATTCCACAAGCCTCTCTAGCGAATCGGAGGACTCACAGAAGGGAGCGCCGGTGGCCAGAGCAAGGGAGATTCCAAGGGAGAAACCTCAAGAGGGAGGGGCCAGCGGGGAGTCCCTGAACAGCAGCTGGAGATCAGGGCCAGCGTCTCCACCAGAGCGCAGTGGGGAGGGGGAGTCCCAGGAGTCGGGACCAGTGTCCTCACCACCAGAGGGAGGAGAGGAGTCAGGTTTGGCAACACCCACATCAGGAAGCGGGGAAACGGTCAGAAGGAAAGTCACCGGCTGGGCGCGCGCGCCAAGTTCAAATGTACAGGAGCGCGGCACAGCGGGGAGCCCGGGAAGGGAGCCAGGTCCTAAAGCCCGCCAGAGGGAGGGGCAAGACTCAGGAGGCTCCGCGTCAGAGGAGTCCAGGAAGGAGGGAACCCCAGAGGGCAGAAGGACCCAACGCAGGAAAGAGCAGCGCAAGAGGTGGAGCCGGGCTAGAATCTTAAACTGGTGTGGGTGGAGCAGTGAGTCAGAGGGGACTTAGCCGGTCTAGCGTTAAGACGTGGGCCTGCGCGCCCAGAGCTTGGAAATGGAAACTAAACTTCAATAAAGACTTTTGTATATAATATCCACTGGGCGTTGGTCCTCTGTGAGCTGGGACCTAGCGGCAGTCCTGACAGTAAGTCCCCTCTCCTTTTTTCACCAATTTTGCAACCTCGTGGAGTGCGGGAAAGCAGCGAGGGGTGAAGATTGGTGCTTCGCGAGCTCACGAAAAACAGGGAAATGACTACCGAAGAGAGGATAGCGAGTTTGCAAAACGCAGTGACGCAGTTGACTGCAGAAATTGCGGCTTCCAGAAAGAAAGAACAGGAAGCAGCTGCTGCCTGCCAGGATCTGCGAACCAGGTTAGAAGTGCTAAGTACACAGAGGCTACCGGCCACCAGACCAGAAGGGATTGGGCTGGGAAACAGAGGAGGGAGCCTGGTTTCTCACTTCAATGGGGACCTGCAGGAGTATCCTAACTTCAGAGCAGATGTAATTTATGCATTGCAGCTGCTGGACAAAGACTTTAAAAATGAGGAAGAGAGAGTGGGATTTATTATTTCGCATTTACGGGGGGAGGCAAAATCGTGGCTGCGCAATCTATGGAGAGACAAGGATCCAGCCCTCCAAAATGCGGCTGCCTTCATTAAAGTGATGGATGCGTGATTTTTATCTGAGATTGATGTGGATATCGCTAGGAGGGAGATTCACGGACTAAGACAAGGTAAAGCCACTGTGAGGCAATATCATTCACGTTTTTTCGGATTGGTGAATGTACTAGCCTGGGAGAAAGAATCGCCTGCCGTCAGAGACCTGTTCTGGGAGGGGTTGAGCGGAGCTGTGAAAGACGAGATCGCAAGGCGGGGAAGACCCCATACCACCAAGGACGTGGTGGAACGGGCACTCTCCATTGGGGTTCGGTTGGAAGGACGCCCTTGGGGCAAGGAGGAAGGGCATTTGGGACGCACGCCAGCGAGAGGACTGCCTCCCTTCCCCAAGGAGGCAGCGCGCGCTCGATCCATGCCTCCGCTGGGAGGGGGAGAGGAGCCGATGGAGATAGGTGGTGCTAAGGCTCACTCCACAGTCGGAGCCCTAACTCCGGGAGCAGTCAAGATGAAGCCTCCTAGAGGAACCAGGAAGTGCTACATCTGCGACAGTGCTCAGCATATGGCAAAAGAGTGTCCCCAGAGGTTTCACAAGCATACTGCAGCCGCAGCGACAGTAACAGACGCAATTCAGCAGAGGGAGTCGCAGCAGGAAAACTCCACTGTCTGGCTGGAGATGGCGTCTCTGGGGACCAGCCAGACAAGTCAGTGAAGCAATCCCCAGGGATCTTACAGCCCACCGACCCCCTCCCACCCAAACCAGTAGTGCAGCTCACTGCATCCCTTCAGCTCCCCAATGGGCTACTTGTGGAAATTCCCATCACCATCGACTCGGGGAGCAATGCAGATTTTATAGACATGCAGTTCATCCAGCAACATGGCATAGCCCTTCTGCCAGCGGCGGTACCTCTGAAAGTCGTCACAGTGGACGGCAGGGAGCTACTGGGAGGGCAAGTGCTACAGCAGACGCCGCCAATGGTGATGCGCATTGGAAACCACCGTGAGGTCATCAGCTTCAACGTCACCCGCCTGTCAGACACGCCCATAGTGTTGGGAATGAGTTGGCTGGATAGGCACAGCCCGGCATTAGCTTGGTACCAGCGGCAACTGACCTTCGGCTCCTCTTACTGCGCAGAACTGGCGGACTTGGAAGATGAGGGGCACGAGGATGGACCACAGCTGAACTTGGGCATGTTGCAAGCGGTGCCTAACAAATACAAGGAGTTTTTGGAGGTCTTCTGCGAGAAAGAGGCGGATAAGCTGCCTCCCCACAGACCCTACGACTGCAAGATCGACCTCCTGCCCGGGGCGACGCTCCCAACGGGGAAACTGTACTCCATGTCTGAGGATGAATTGCAAGAGCTCAGGGAGTTCATAGATCACAACCTGAAGCGGGGATTCATCCGGGAGTCCAAGGCGGCAGGGGGCAGCCCTGTATTCTTTGTAAAGAAGCGGGACACGCCCCAAAAGAGGCTGGTCGTTGATTTCCGCTTCTTGAACCTCAAGACCAAGCCCTCAGCATTCCCTATGCCCAAGATCGATGACCTGCTGGCGACGGTGAGGAAGGGTCGCATCTTTACCAAGTTGGATCTGCGCGGAGCGTACAATCTCATTCGCGTACGGGAAGGCGACGAGTGGAAAACAACCATGTTTACGCCGCTGGGCACTTATGAATACAGAGTTATGCCTTTTGGATTAAAAAATGGTTCCCACTGCTTTCAAGCCTTCATGCATCATGTCTTGGCGGGTCTCCTCTACAAGAAGTGCGTCTGCTTCCTGGATGACATCCTAATCTTCTCGGAATCGCCGGAGGCTCACGAGAGAGATGTTAGGGAAGTTCTGCAGAGGCTGCGGGAGCACAGGCTGTACGCCAAGCTGGAGAAGTGCCAGTTCGACAAGACGGAGGTGGATTTCTTGGGCTACAAACTGTCCGACAAGGGACTGGCTATGGACGGTGCCAAGGTACGTGCAGTACTGGACTGGAAGAGCCCACGCAATAGGAAGGAAGTACAGAGGTTTGTCGGTTTTGCCAACTTTTATCGCAAGTTCATCAAGGGTTTCGCCATGCAGACAGCGGCCATCACCGACACCCTCAGTTCCAAGAAGAAGAGGTTCATCTGGACGGAGCAGGCAGAGCAGTCCTTTCAGAAGCTCAAGCAGCTCTTCGCTTCCGAGGAGAACCTACTGCACGTAAATCCCAGCAGGCCCATGAGAGTGGAGACGGACGCCTCAGACAGGGCCGTGGGAGCCGTTCTGTTGCAGCAAGACCACCAGGGGGACTGGAGGCCGTGCGCTTTCTACTCCAGAAAACTCAGCAAAGCGGAGCAGAACTACACCATTTGGGACAGGGAGTTGCTGGCCATACATGCAGCCTTCAAGGCGTGGCGGCACTTCCTCATCGGAGCCAAGCACACGGTGCAGGTCCGCACAGACCATAAGAACTTGGAGTACTGGCGCACGGCGAGGTTCCTGAACCAGCGACACATCCGCTGGGTGGAGTTCTTTGCAGATTTCGACTTCAGAATTGAGTACATCCCAGGAAACAGCAACGTCTTGGCGGACGCGCTGTCCAGAAAACCGCAGTATCTGGAGGCAGAGGCACCGGCGGCGGCCAAGCACATTTTCACACCACAGGTGTGGGCATGCGCGTCAGCCACGGTGGACCTGGACGCGGTGCGCCGCGCGCTGCAAACGGACTCGTTCGCCCGAGCCAAGATGGAGGAGGTGTGCAGTGGCAAGGCGAGGGACGACGAATTCCAAGTGCGCGACGGCCTGCTCCTACGCAAGGGAGTCCTCTACGTACCAGGAGACAGCCTCCGCGCGAAGGTCCTGCAACAGCTGCACGACGCGCCCAGCGCGGGGCACTTCGGCAAGGAGAAGACGGTGGACTTAGTAGCCAGAGACTTTTGGTGGCCTAAGATGCGGGGGGATGTCACGGACTATGTCAATAGGTGCGACACCTGCCAAAGGGCTAAGCCTGTGCACCAGCCGCCGGCGGGCCTGTTGGAACCGCTACAGACACCGTTCGTACCGTGGGAGAGGGTGGCCCTGGACTTTGTCACAGATCTACCCAGCTCAAGGGGCAAGACGGCAGTGCTCGTGGTAGTGGACCTGTTCACCAAGATGGCCCACTTCATTCCGTGCGCGAAGGTGGCCACGGCCGAGCAGACCGCTAAGATGTTCATAGACCACGTGTTCAAGGTGCACGGCCTACCACGGTCTATTTTGTCCGACCGGGGGCGCCAGTTCATCTCCAACTTCTGGCAAAAGCTGATGGGATTCCTGAACGTCAAGGTCAGCCTGGCGTCGGCGAGACACCCGCAAACTAACGGGCAGGCGGAAAGGGTCAACGCCATCATGCAGCAGTACCTGAGATGCTACGCGAACCAGCAGCCATCGACCTGGGTGGACTATCTACCGTTGGCCGAGTTTGCCTACAACAACACGAAGCACGGGTCCACGGGGGTGACACCATTTTTCGCCAACTACGGGAGGCATCCCAGAACCTTCCCGGGTCTGGACACAGTGCGGGAGGGGGAGCCACAGGGAGCAGAGGACGTGGCAGCGTAGTTGCAGGAGATCCACGAGCAGCTCAGGAGGCAGTTAGAGTTGGCAAAACAGGCTTACAAAGTGCAGGCAGATCGACACAGGAGGGTTGGGGAGGACATCCAGGTGGGAGACTGGGTCTGGTTGGCAGCACAAGCAGTTCCAGCCAGATCGTTAGCCAAGAAGAAACTAGGGCACAAGCAGCTAGGGCCTTACCAAGTAGAGGCGCAGATCAACCCAGTGGCCTTCCGGTTGACACTCCCGGAGGGTTCCAGAATGCACCCGGTCTTTCATAGATCAGTGCTCACGCCCTACAGAGAGCCCCACAGGTTTCAAGCACCGGGGAAGGCGCCAGACCCGCTCAGGGAAGCGCCCAAAAAAGGGGGGTCGCCGAAAGGGGAGCCACTTAATGAAGCCACTGAGATTTTAGACTCAAGGTGGGGGGAGGACGGGATTGAATATCTTCTCGCCACAGAGGACACCCCGGCCAGCGCCAACAGGTGGGTGCCGGATTACGCAGTGGAAGAGCAGTTGCTCAAGGAAGAATTCCACACACTTTTCCCGCACAAGCCTATGCCGGCGGGCTTTTTTGAGGATTGTTTGTTCACACCCACACTCTCGGCCAGCATTTTCCGGGGTTTCTCGTCAGCTGATGACTCGGCTCCGGGAGGCAGCTCCCCGGAGGGATCGCTTTCAGGTTTTGGCACGGGGGGATCTTATTGGTGGGAGGACCAACCCGAAGTGGGCTGGCGCAGAGACATGCCGAAGGGGCCCTGGGAGGTGGACCCCCATCAAGCAACAGGGGGAGGAGGGCTCTTGGGTGATTTGGGGTCGAGCTCAGATTTCGAGCACACCGCGCAGGAGATGGAAGCGGAGGAGGTCGTCGTCGACGAGCCCATGGGGGACTTCCCGGACTTATCTCAATGGTTGCAAGCCTCAGGGGACGAGCTGTATCCTGGACTCACCCCTACAACAATGGAGCACCCGGAACCCGCACCGGAAGAGGGGGAGGGGGGAAGGGGGGGCTTCGAGGGGGGGATGGATGTCAGGGGTTCAGAAGGAGAGACACAGGAGGGGGAGCAAATGGAGAGTGAGGAGGAGGAGTACGAGGGGGGCGCAGGCAGTGACAGTGGCCAGAGTTATTCCACAAGCCTCTCTAGCGAATCGGAGGACTCACAGAAGGGAGCGCCGGTGGCCAGAGCAAGGGAGATTCCAAGGGAGAAACCTCAAGAGGGAGGGGCCAGCGGGGAGTCCCTGAACAGCAGCTGGAGATCAGGGCCAGCGTCTCCACCAGAGCGCAGTGGGGAGGGGGAGTCCCAGGAGTCGGGACCAGTGTCCTCACCACCAGAGGGAGGAGAGGAGTCAGGTTTGGCAACACCCACATCAGGAAGCGGGGAAACGGTCAGAAGGAAAGTCACCGGCTGGGCGTGCGCGCCAAGTTCAAATGTACAGGAGCGCGGCACAGCGGGGAGCCCGGGAAGGGAGCCAGGTCCTAAAGCCCGCCGGAGGGAGGGGCAAGACTCAGGTGGCTCCACGTCAGAGGAGTCCAGGAAGGAGGGAACCCCAGAGGGCAGAAGGACCCAACGCAGGAAAGAGCAGCGCAAGAGGTGGAGCCGGGCTAGAATCTTAAACTGGTGTGGGTGGAGCAGTGAGTCAGAGGGGACTTAGCCAGTCTAGCGTTAAGACGTGGGGCTGCACGCCCAGAGCTTGGAAAT